>NC_057794.1:218466605-218485963 GCF_018294505.1 Triticum aestivum | reverse complement strand
AGTGCTTGGACTGCAGCTAAGCCTCCGAGTGAGAGGGTTGCTCCTCACTCGGTAGGATTTTTATAACTTAGGCGAGTGCTTGGACTGCAGCTAAGCCCCCGAGTGTGAGGGTTGCTCTTCACTCGGTAGGATTTTGATAAACTTAGGCGAGTGCTTGCACTGCAGCTAAGCCCCCCGAGTGAGAGGGTTGCTCTTCACTCGGTAGGATTTTGATAACTTAGGCGAGTGCTTGGACTGCAGCTAAGCCCCCGAGTGAGAGGGACTTTTATGCGGACAAAAATAAAAAGTGACAGAAATTATGGAGGGACTATGACACTATTATTTTGAGGTCCATGAACTACAAAAGTACTTTATTGCAACTCATCCGAGTGATAAAACTTAAGTGTAGAATGGGCGGAGTAGCTCCGCGTTCCAAGCTCGGGGCTCGTCGATATTATGCTCGACGTTGTAAAGACGGTAGGCCCCATTGTGGAGGACCTTGGTGACGATGAAGGGGCCTTCCCAAGAAGGAGCAAGCTTGTGTGGTTTGTGCTGATCCACTCGGAGAACCAAATCCCCTTCCTGGAAGGCTCGACCTCTCACATTTCTGGCGTGGAAACGGCGCAAATCTTGTTGGTAGATGGTCGACCGGATCAGAGCCATCTCCCTTTCTTCCTCTAAAAGGTCGACTGCGTCCTGCCGCGCTTGTTCAGCTTCTGCTTCGTTGTAGATTTCAACTCGGGGAGCATTATGGAGAAGATCACTCGGCAAGACTGCTTCAGCTCCGTAGACCAAGAAGAATGGAGTCCTTCCGGTCGACCGATTAGGTGTGGTCCGCAGTCCCCAGAGTACAGAGGGAAGTTCGTCGACCCAAGCTCCAGCCGCGTGTTTGAGATCACGCATCAGTCGAGGCTTCAATCCCTTAAGAATCAGTCCATTAGCTCGCTCTGCTTGTCCATTCGACTGCGGATGGGCGACTGATGCGTAGTCGACCCGTGTGCCCTGGGAGTCGCAGAAAGCTCTGAATTCCTCCGAGTCAAAGTTCGACCCATTATCCATAATGATGCTGTGCGGGACTCCATATCTGAATATTAGTTCCCTGATGAAGCTAACAGCAGTACCGGTGTCAAGGCTCTTGATTGGTTTAGCCTCGATCCACTTGGTGAACTTGTCGACTGCCACCAGTACATGCGTGAAGCCACTTCGTCCTGTTCTCAAAGGGCCGACCATGTCCAATCCCCATACTGCGAAAGGCCAGACGAGTGGGATGGTCTTCAGAGCCGACGCAGGCTTGTGTGACATATTCGAGTAGAATTGACATCCCTCGCACTTATCCACTATCTCTTTTGCCATCTCATTCGCCTTTGGCCAGTAAAATCCGGCTCGGTATGCTTTGGCCACGATGGTCCGAGAGGACGCATGATGACCACAGGTCCCCGAGTGAATATCATTGAGGATGAGTCGACCTTCTTCTGGTGTTATGCATTTCTGACCGACTCCAGTCGCGCTTTCTCTGTATAATTGTCCTTTGATTACAGTAAAGGCCTTAGATCGACGGACGATCTGTCGAGCCTCTTCCTCATCCTCCGGAAGCTCTTTCCTCAAGATATATGCGACATACGGAATCGTCCAGTCGGGAATGACCACCAAAACCTCCATGATCAAGTCGACCACCGCTGGGACTTCAACTTCAGTCGGATCTGTGGCACTCTTGGGCTGCGGAGTTTCTTCGGTGAAAGGGTCTTCTTTGACTGACGGAGTGTGTATATGCTCCAAGAACACATCACTCGGAATGGCTTCTCTCTTGGAACCTATCTTTGCTAGATCATCAGCTGCTTGATTTTTCAGTCGGGGTATATGATGGAGCTCCAACCCCTCGAACTTCTTTTCCAGCTTCCTCACTGCACTGCAGTATCCAGTCATGGCTGGGCTTCTCACGTCCCACTCTTTCATCACCTGATTGACCACTAAATCCGAGTCGCCATAGACCATTAGGCGACGGACGCCCAGTGAAATGGCCATGCGCAACCCATATAAGAGGGCCTCATATTCTGCCTCATTGTTGGAGGAATCAAAGTGAATCTGGAGCACATATCTGAGCTTATCTCCTCTGGGGGAAACCAGGACAACCCCAGCACCGGAACCATTCAACATCTTAGAGCTATCAAAGAACATGGTCCAATGCTCCGAGTGAACTTCAGTCGGCTGCTGCTGTTCAATCCACTCGGCGAGGAAATCTGCTATTGCCTGGGACTTAATGGCTTTCTTTGCCTCAAACTTGATATCAAGGGGAAGAAGTTCAATCGCCCATTTGGCCACTCGACCAGTTGCATCTCTGTTGTGCAAAATCTCTGATAGTGGAGCGTCGCTGACGACTGTGATGGAATGGTCAGAGAAATAATGAGCAACCTTCTTTGTGGTCATGTATATTCCATACACAAGCTTCTGATAATGAGGATATCTCTGCTTGGATGGAGTCAAGACTTCAGACAAATAATACACCGGGCGCTGAACTTTGAGAGCTTTTCCTTCTTCTTCCCGCTCGACCGTAAGCACAGTACTGACGACTTGTCCTGTGGCTGCAATATAGAGCAACAGAGGCTCTTTGCTGATTGGAGCAGCAAGCACCGGCTGGGTGGAGAGCAGAGTTTTGAGCTCGGCAAACGCTGCATCAGCTTCTGGAGTCCACTCGAACTTGTCTGTCTTCTTCATCAGTCGGTAAAGAGGCAATGCCTTTTCACCGAGTCGTGAGATGAATCGACTTAATGCGGCCAAGCATCCAGTAAGCTTCTGGACATCGTGCACTCGCACAGGGCGTTTCATTCGGAGAATAGTGCCAATCTTCTCTAGATTAGCGTCGATTCCCTGTTCGGAAACGAGAAAACCGAGTAACTTGCCACCAGGAACTCCAAATGTGCACTTTGATGGATTGAGCTTGATATCATACCTTCTGAGGTTGGCAAATGTTTCAGCGAGATCAGCGAGCAGGTCGAAACCTTTTCGTGACTTGACAACGATATCATCCATATATGCTTCCACATTCCGACTGATTTGAGTGAGTAGACACTTCTGAATCATTCGCATAAATGTGGATCCGGCATTCTTGAGGCCGAATGGCATGGTGATATAGCAGAAGCACCCGAATGGAGTGATGAAAGCTGTTTTTACCTCGTCGGGTCCGTACAGACGGATCTGGTGGTACCCGGAGTAGGCGTCTAGAAAAGACAATCTCTCGCATCCCGCGGTCGAGTCAACAATTTGATCTATGCGAGGGAGAGGAAAATGATCTTTCGGGCAGGCCCGGTTGATGTGCTTGAAATCAATGCACATTCGGAGCGATTTGTCCTTCTTGGGAACCATGACGACATTAGCGAGCCACTCGGAGTGGTATATCTCTCGGATAAATCCTGCCGCCAACAGTCGAGCCACTTCCTCACCAATGGCTTTTCTCTTCTGGACGGCGGACCGCCGAAGATGTTCTTTGACTGGTTTTGCTGATGAGTCGACTCTTAGGCGATGCTCAGCCAGTCCCTTGGGAACACCTGGCATGTCAGCGGGCTTCCATGCAAAAATGTCCCAGTTCTCACGGAGGAACTGGATGAGCGCTTCTTCCTATTTCGGGTCGAGTGTTGTGGAGATGTGGGTCGGGGCTGCATCGGGGTCGGTCGGGTGAATATGAACAGGCTTCGTCTCCCCAGACGACTGGAATGCAGACTCTGTGGCGGGTTTCTTTGATCGCAGCAAATCACTCGGATCTGCGTTTTGCTTGTACTCCTCGAACTCGACCGCTATCACTTGGGAATCGGCAATCTTGGAGCCCTTCTGAAAGCACTCTTCTGCCTTTTTCCTATCACCAGTGACAGTAATCACTCCTTTGGGGCCGGGCATCTTCAATTTGAGGTACACGTAACATGGTCGAGCCATGAACCGTGCATAAGCTGGTCTCCCCAAAATGGCATGATATGCACTCTGAAAATCCACGACCTCAAACGTCAACTTTTCTTTGCGAAAGTGTTTCGAGTCACCAAACACCACGTCCAAGGCTATTTGGCCGAGTGACTCGGCCTTCTTCCCTGGTATAACTCCATGAAAGCTCATGTTACTAGTGCTTAGTCGGGACATCGGAATGCCCATTCCTTTCAGTGTGTCTGCATATAACAGATTCAACCCACTTCCACCATCCATCAGCACCTTTGTCAGTCGTGTGCCTTCGACAACTGGATCGACCACCAAAGCTTGCCTCCCAGGGGTGGCAATATGAGTCGGGTGATCAGATTGGTCGAATGTGATGGGTGTTTGAGACCATTTCAGATAATTTGCTTTCGCTGGGGCAACCATGTTCACCTCTCGATTAATGACTTTCAGTCGACTCTTGCTTTCCACATCTGCAAAGATCATCAGAGTGGAGTTGATATGCGGATATCCTTCCTCACTGTCCTCCTTGTCTTCAGCTTTGTCCGACTCTTTCTCCTTGTCCTTAGACAGTTTTCCCTGAAACTGCTGGATCAGGAGTCGACATTGGCGAGTGGTGTGCTTCGGGTAGATGATATTCCCTTCTTCGTCTTTCTTCGTGTGGATGTGACATGGCATATCCATTACGTCGTTCCCTTCTTTATCCTTTACCTTCTTGGGGTTCCAGGATCCCTTTGGTTTCCCCTTAAACTTTCCCTGAGTCACGGCCAGAGCCTCTCCAGGAGCTGCCGGTTCAGCTTTCCGCTTCTGTTTCCGACTGGTGTTTCCTTTTTCCGACTGACTCGGCTTGTGCTTGCCGCTTCGGAGTCGGTCTTCTTCTTCACCGTTGGCGTATTTAGTAGCAATCTCCATCATCCGACTCAAGGTCATGTCACCGGTTCGACCAAACTTCAAACTCAGTTCTCTGTTCTTGACGCCGTCTTTGAAGGCGCAGACTGCCTGATGATCAGACACATTTTCCACAGTGTGGTGCAAAGTGATCCACCTCTGAATATACTCTCTGAGAGTCTCATTAGCCTTCTGCACGCAGACTTGCAACTCTGTTAATCCAGCTGGTCGCTTGCAAGTTCCTTCAAACGTTCTGACGAACACTCGGGACAGGTCTTCCCAAGTGTAAATGCTGCTGGGAGGTAATTGGGTCAACCATGCCCTGCCAGAACCTTCCAGCATGAGGGGCAAATGCTTCATGGCCACCACGTCGTTCCCACCGCCAATCTGAACTGCCACTCGGTAGTCTTAAAGCCAAGTTTCAGGCTTAGACTCACCAGTGAACTTGCTGACTCCTGTTGCCAACCTGAAATTGGGAGGGATAACTGCAGCTCTGATAGCTCTGCTGAAACATTCAGGACCAGAAACATGCACTCGACTGCTTGTGGGTACATCTCTGTCGAGTCCACCTCGATGGGCTCTGTTCCGGTCGACCAACCCTTGCACGATAATGGATCGCGCATCGAAGCCTGGTTCTCAGGGGTCGACTAGAACCCTACGCCCTGTACTATACTGACGCCTATCATCTGGCTGCCGAGGAGCGTAAGACCCTCCCCTCGGAGGGGAATTAGGCACTCGACGCCTATCATCTCGGTCGAGTCTGTCACCATATTGATCTCGCCGATTCTCGCGCCCTTCACGCCGCGGAGGCGATCTGGGGCTGTGAGCCGACTGAACCGTATTCATAGTGACGGATCGACTGTGAATTCTGTTGCGCGACTGAGACACGGCTAAATTCTGATCTCCTGCTGCCCGAAGCAGATCCCTGATCTGCAGCAAACCTCTGCCAGCTTCCGACTGCGAAGGCTGGATGGACTCTGCTATACGGGTCGCAGCTGCTAAATTCTGGATTGGGGTTCGATATACCTGAGTCGGCGGGAAGAGTTGACGTCGATTGGTGTCGGGAACTCGTTGCCGCGCGCGCTCGTCGAGTGCTCGCTGAAGGTTCTCCAGCCGAGTGCGCTCGGCCAAATTGGCCAGACGCGCCTCCTCCAAGGCACGAGCCTCGGGGGTTTCTCCTGCGATGGGAGTATGCAGGGCATCCACGTTCCTGCGGCGAAGCTCCTCTCTTTGCAGAGAGTCGAGTGGCTCAGGCTGGTACTCTTCGTGGCGTCGTGCGGGGTCGCCTCCATCACCTGATCCATCGCCACGGGCGAAGCCAGGGGGACTGCGGGGCCCGTCGACCATCAAGATTTCGGCCGCCGGATCACTGCTACCGCACTCGGATGCAGTCTCTACGGAGCCAGTCGACTGATCGAACAAGCCGTAGAGAGATTCGTTGGGCTCGATTGCCGCAACTTGGGTGGTGGCTGATTGGCGAGCCACCGCGTGCCTCACCCATCGCTGAAGCCTCGACCGGCCCGAGCGCTTGCGCTGGCGGGAGACCGGGAGGGTGGACGATGGAGGAGCCGACCGATACTGGGTCGACGGTTGCCGCAGCAGAATGCCGCGGACACATGCGCGAAAATGCGTCGCACCGCGGACGGGGAGCGCATCTACGTCGAGTGGAGCCTCCTGGAGCCATGCGGAGTCGTCAGCGATGAAGGTGAGAGTGCCGAGACGGATCTCTTGACCCTCGACCAAAACTCCAGCAGACACCATGATGAAAGTACTCGGAAGAATCGCAACTTCTCCACAAAATCGCTAAAACACCTGCCCCACGGTGGGCGCCAACTGTCGTGGTTCTAAGCCTGACAGTAGAGTGGGGGTAGGTATGGAGAGGCAAGGTCCTAGCTATGGAGAGGTTGTAAACACAAAGGATGTACGAGTTCAGGCCCTTCTCGGAGGAAGTAATAGCCCTACGTCTCGGAGCCCGGAGGCGGTCGAGTGGATTATGAGTATATGAGCTACAAGGTGCTGAACCCTTCTGCCTATGGAGGGGTGGCTTATATAGAGTGCGCCAGGACCCCAGCCAGCCCACGTAGGAGAAGGTTTAAGGTGAGTTAAGTCTGGGGCGTTACTGATAACGCCCCACATAAAGTGTCTTTACTATCATAAAGCCTACTTAATTACAGGCCGTTGCAGTGCAGAGTGCCCCTTGACCTCCTGGTGGTCGAGTGAGTCTTCGTGGTCGAGTCCTTCCGTCAGTCGAGTGAGTCCCTCGTTGGTCGACTGGAAGGTGACCTCTTCTAAGGGTCTCCTCGGGTAAGGTACTTAGATCAGGTCCATGACCCTACCTTAGGTACATGACCCCATCAGGGATAGCATATTTGTTGTCGTGGATAGGTTCTCGAAAATGTCACACTTTATACCATGTCATAAAAGCGATGATGCTGTTAATGTTGCTGATTTGTTCTTTCGTGAAATTATTCGCTTACATGGTGTGCCAAATACTATTGTTTCATATCGTGATACTAAATTTCTTAGCCACTTTTGGAGATGTTTATGGGCTAAGTTGGGGACTAAGCTGCTTTTTAGTACTACTTGTCACCCCCAAACTGATGGACAAACTGAAGTAGTCAATAGAACATTGTCTACTATGCTTAGGGCTGTTTTGAAGAATAACAAGAAAATGTGGGAAGAATGCTTGCCTCATATTGAATTTGCTTATAATCGTTCATTGCATTCTACTACTAAGATGTGCCCTTTTGAAATTGTGTATGGTTTCCTACCTCGTGCACCTATTGATTTGTTGCCTCTTCCATCTTCAGAGAAGGTTAATTTTGATGCTAAAGAACGTTCTGAATTGATTTTAAAAATGCATGAGTTACCTAAGGAAAACATTGAGCGTATGAATGCTAAATATAAACTTGCTGGAGATAAGGGTAGAAAACATGTTGTGTTTGCGCCTGGAGATCTTGTTTGGTTACATTTGCGTAAAGATAGATTTCCTAATCTGCACAAATCAAAGCTAATGCCACGTGCTGATGGTCCTTTTAAGGTGTTAGAGAAAATAAATGATAATGCATATAAACTTGAGCTACCTGTAGATTTTGGGGTTAGTCCCACTTTTAACATTGCAGATTTGAAGCCTTATTTGGGTGAGGAAGATGCGCTTCCGTCGAGGACGACTTCATTTCAAGAAGGGGAGGATGATGAGGACATCAATACCATTGTTACACCCACAGCCCCTACTGTTACATATACTGGACCAATTACTAGAGCTCGCGCACGCCAATTAAATTACCAGGTACTTTCATTTCTTGGTAATGATTCTAATGTTCATGAGATTATGATGCTGCCTAAATTGGATACATTTGTTTTGCTTACAAATGAAGGGCCTAGCTTGGAGAAGGATGAACATTGGAGCAAGAACACGCATGGAGTTGATGGCATGCGTAAGGGGATCAAGAACGGAGTTACAAGTGATGATTTCAGGACTTTGAAGCCGCCATAAGGAGTGCATGAAGCCTTGGACGAAATATACAAGATGCCACTTCATAATATTCGTCCATAGGCTATTCTAGGTGCTGCGTCACCTTATTAATGGGCCAGGCCCATGTAATTTCGAAATACTTAAGTATAGGCTATTTTTAGAGTCCGTATGTGTGGGGAAACAAGAGTTAGGGTTGGTTTCGGACCCCACCCTCAAGGGCCACGAAATTCCCCCCTCTTCCTCCATATATACAGCCCTTAGGGCGTCGTTTAGACTTTGGGTTTTGTTTAGATTAAAAGTTCGCCATAGCTGCAACTTCGCGTACTTCGTTTGTGTCCAACGACCAGACCAAGACGTCACAGAACCCCACCTTGATCAATAAAGCTTTCATCTTATATTCGCAATATCCCGATTGCAACCTCAGTTTCTTGCTTGTTCTTCGTTTGCTCGCAGGAAACAGACCCTCGTGGTCAGGTTGATCGTGCTCCGGCGTGGTCAATAACCCTCGGAAGTTGGTTTAGCGATTGCTAAGGCGCGACGTCTCGCACGTTCGTAGTCGGATCGTCAAGGTCGACTCCCACAGAAAACGATAGCCACCATCTCATCGAAACATCGGGACACCTTAGCCTCTATCACTACCTCTTGAGCACTGCGTTGTTTTTCCCTTAAAGAGGAAAGGGTGATGCAGCAAAGTAGCGTAAGTATTTCCCTCGGTTTTTGAGAACCAAGGTATCAATCCAGTAGGAGACTACACACAAGTCCCTCGTACCTACATAAACAAATAAGAACCTCGCAACCAACGCGATAAAGGGCTTGTCAATCCCTTCACGGTCACTTACGAGAGTGAGATCTGATAGAGATAATAAGATAAATATTTTTGGTATTTTTATGATATAGATTGAAAGTAAAGATTGCAAAATAAAATAGATTGGAAACTTATATGATAGAAGATAGACCCGGGGGGCATAGGTTTCACTAGTGGCTTCTCTCAAGATAGCATAAGTATTATGGTGGGTGAACAAATTACTGTGGAGCAATTGATAGAAAAGTGCATACTTATGAGAATATCTAGGCATGATCATGTATATAGGCATCATGTCCGCGACAAGTAGACCGAAACGATTCTGCATCTACTACTATTACTCCACACATCGACCGCTATCCAGCATGCATCTAGAGTATTAAGTTCATAAGAACAGAGTAACGCATTAGGCAAGATGACATGATGTAGAGGGATAAACTCAAGCAATATGATATAAACCCCACCTTTTTATCCTCGATGGCAACAATACAATACATGCCTTGCTGCCCCTACTGTCACTGGGAAAGGACACCGCGAGATTGAACCCAAAGCTAAGCACTTCTCCCATTGCAAGAAAGATCAATCTAGTAGGCCAAACCAAACTGATAATTCAAAGAGACTTGCAAAGATAACAAATCATACATAAAAGATTTCAGAGAAGAATCAAATATTGTTCATAGATAAATTTGATCATAAACCCACAATTCATCAGATCTCGACAAACACACCGCAAAAAGAATTGCATCGAATAGATCTCCAAGAAGATCAAGGAGAACTTTGTATTGAGATCCAAAGAGAGAGAAGAAGCCATCTAGCTAATAACTATGGACTTGAAGGTCTGTGGTAAACTACTCACACATCATCGAAGAGGCTATGGTGTTGATATAGAAGCCCTCCGTGATCGATTCCCCCTCCGGCGGAGCTCCGGAAAAGGCCCCAAGATGGGATCTCTTGGGTACAGAAGGTTGCGGCGGTGGAAATAGGATTTCGTGGTGCTCCTGGATGTTTTTAGGGTATATGGACATATATATATATAGGAGGAAGAAGTAAGTCGGTGGAGCTGTGAGGGGCCCACGAAGGTGGGGGCGCGCCTCCCTGCCTCGTGGCCTCCTCGCTTCTTTCTTGACGTCTACTCCAAGTCCCCTGAATCACGTTTGTTCCAAAAATAACTCTCCGGAAGGTTTCATTCCGTTTGATATTCCTTTTCTGCGAAACACTGAAATAGGCAAAAAAACAGCAATTTGCACTGGGCCTTGGGTTAGTAGGCTAGTCCCAATAATAATATAAAAGTGTATAATAAAGCCCATTAAACATCCAAAACAGATAATATAATAGCATGGAACAATAAAAAATTATAGATATGTTGGAGACGTATCACCGACCACCACCCAACGTCGCCCGCCGATGGCCATAACCACGCGCCACCCGTGCCAGCCACAACCACGCGCCGCCCAACCTCGACCACCACCCGCCCCACCTCGGCCACCACGAGCCGGCGCCGGATCCAGGCCGATGCGGGCCCCCGTGACGTCCCAGCGCCGGATCCAGGCCACAACGGCCCCCCGCGACGCCCTGCTATCGGAGCCAGGCCGCATCAGCCTTCCGCCGCCCCACCTGCTCCCCCCGCGCCGCCGCGGCGTCATCGCCCGGATGCGCCTCTATCGCGCACCGCACCGGTGTGGGAGGACACCAGCTAGGGGCAGCCCTGCATGATGCTCCAAGCTCGCTAGGATGGGCGCGCGGCTGGATCAAATCGAGGCTGAAGGCCTCCTTCCTCGCACCGTGACTGATGCGGCCGCAATGGCCCGGTGGCGAGCGCAGCGGTTACCTTTGTTCCCCTCCTCCCTTAATTCCCCTTCTGGTCGCCCAACGAGCTGCCCCTCCACCCCACCTCCCCTCCTTCCTCGCTGCCCCACCCGCCCCGCACAGTCCAGCCACCGGATCTCCCTGTCATAGTCCTCCCACGCGTGGCCGGCATTGGATCCACGGAGGATGACGATGGTGCAGTCGCTCATGGCGAGTTGTTGGGTTCCGTTTGAATCTGCTAGTGGTGGATTCGGGGCGACGGCCCTCCATGCACATGGCATAGCTAGCTCGATGTGCTGTTCACCCCGGTTGTCCATGTGATTCGGACAGCCGAGGTGCTGGAGTGCGGCTCCACCGAACTGCCCTCTGTGTCTTTGTTTTTCACCTCCCCTCCTCCTTTGTTGCGGAAGGAGCAACGGCTGTGCCTCATGCAGTTCGCTGACTCATGGCCTGCTGCTCTGTCGACCCGAACGTGCAGTTCACGGTGCACCAGCCACGATGGGTGGTAGCTGCTCAGTCTTCGACCAGCCTCTCCACAAGCACTGCGCACGTTGCCGGACACCAGCAGGATCATGCCTCACAGGCGTTCTGTTGCAGTTTTGGACCTCGTTTTTTCAGGTTTTGCTTGTGCATCGCACTGCAGTTCGCCTGGGTCCTCGGTGCGGTGCGGTTGGGTGTTCTGTTGCAGCTTCTTTTTGTTGATTTTCCAGATTTTCAAAAGACGTTGTAAGAAAATGTTGAAAAACTATAGCTCATTCATTGTAAGGAAAACTCTCAATGCAATGTGGTGCAATTTGGCTCGGTCATGGGTGTGCAATAAGCTGGGTGCATATATTTTGATGTGCTCGTGGGGATGTGTGCATGTTCCTAAAATGCGTGTGCCTGCGGTACAGCGTGCTGCTAGCCTCCAATGTGCAGTATGACTGGGCGTGTCGTGCAGTCCGGCAGTGCTCTTCTGCACTTCACTGACTTTGTGATTTCTGAAGATAAAAGAAAGCGCAAATGAAGACCGCTATGGTTTGCTATTGAGGCTCATTTCACTCAATTTTGTAGGAAAGATGAAGTGATGCAGTTCCATTGGATGCCCCATTACTCAATTTTGTTGTTATTGAAAACTGCACTCATTAGTTCATTGTAAAAATTGCAGTTCTTTACTGCCATTTGGCTGGTATAGAGTGCAATTTCTATGTGTAGCTATGTATAACAAATCAGATAGATGTGTATCTTTTGAAGCTCACTTTGTCCCCTGCCGTGGTTCGCTATAAAAATCCTCTGTTGTCCACTTGGTAAACACACAAAAAACATCTCAAAAGAAGCTCACTTCTATATTAGATGTAGTTTAAAAATGTTAGAAAAACGGCAAAAATGTCATGCAGTTTGCTTTGATTTGTGTCGCGTTTCACTTCGCCCTCATGTGAAGGGCACTCATTGCGTGTGGTGTCGTGTGTTCAAAAACAGTAAAAATTGTGTCGACACTTGTGGTGCACTTCATCGTCGTGTGAAGTTCCCTGTTTCGCCATTGTAGTGCAATTGCCCATCTTTTTACTATTGCGTCGACACTTGCAGTGCGCTTCGTCGTCGTGTGAAGTTCCCTGTTTCGCCATTGCAATGTCGTTGCCCATCTTTTTAGAAGTAAAACGTGAGTGTGGTCATGTACAAATCATGCAGTCCGCTTACACGTTTGATGTAGTGTCGTTTTTAGTCTGTAGAAGTGTGTTTTTCTATCTCAAAGAAGCTCGCTTTTCATTATATGTAGTTCACTCTCTCAGTCCCTGCGGTCCACTCACCCGGTCTACGCACGTAAAAAAAGAGTTTGGAAAAAACTCACGCGGTTCATTTTCGGTAGTGTCGCGGCCCGTTTATGGTAGTCTCGAGGTTCACTTTTTGTAGTATTATGGTTCACCAACGCTCGACGTGAAGTACACTCCACCTCGTTTGGGAAATTTGGTAGTCTCGAGGTTCACTTTTCGTAGTACTACGGTTCACCAACTGTAGACATAAAGTGCACTCCACCTCGTTTGGGAAAATTCACGTCCCACAAAAAAATCATGCAGTCCTCTTGTCGGTCTGACGAAGTGCGGTTTTTAGTCTGAAAGCAGTGCGGTTTTCTATTTGATGCAGTACATACGACAATTTTGGGCCGCGAAAAAACAAAGTGTTCGCATTTCGTTAAAATCAAAATTACTCTTAAACCGTAAGAAATCAGAGAGAGAGTGTTCTACAGGAAAAAGTTACACCTCGTCGATGTCTCTCAAATGGCATATAATTTGAATCATTCCGACCAGTAGTTTGTAAAAAATTCGTGAAAAACGGCCACTAGCTCTCATCATCAGCCGCACGATTTTCCAAATTAACTATAAACTGTAAGGAATCTCAAAAACATTTCAACATATGAAAATTGCGCCTCGTCCGTAGCTTTCCAACCGCGTATCATACGCCTCGTTTCGACAAACAGTTCAAAAACTGAAGCAAAAACAGCACCAGAAATTGCAAAAAAATTCAAAAAACACAATTTCACGATTTACTAAATTTAAAACTGCTCTTAAACCGTAACGAAATAGAGAAAATAATAAATATGAAAAAGATGCGCCTCGACGATATCTTTCCAACGGTGTATCGTTTGCTTCATTCCGACAAGCAGTTAAAAACGCGAAAAAATGCTCGTCACCACTCGTTGTGCGCCACACTGTTTTCAAAACTGCTCTTAAACCGTGAGGAATCTTCGAAAGTGTTCAACATGGCGAAGTTGCGCCTAATCCATAGCTTTTCGACAATATATTCGTTAAAATCAAAATTACTCTTAAACCGTAAGAAATCAGAGAGAGAGTGTTCTACATGAAAAAGTTACACCTCGTCGATGTCTCTCAAATGGCATATAATTTGAATCATTTCGACCAGTAGTTTGTAAAAAAATCGTGAAAAACGGCCACTAGCTCTCATCATCAGCCGCACGATTTTCAAAATTAACTATAAACCGTAAGGAATCTCGAAAACATTTCAACATATGAAAATTGCGCCTCGTCCGTAGCTTTCCAACCGCGTATCATACGCCTCGTTTCGACAAACAGTTCAAAAACTGAAGCGAAAATAGCACCAGAAATTGCAAAAAATTCAAAAAACACAATTTCACGATTTACTAAATTTATAACTGCTCTTAAACCGTAACGAAATAGAGAAAATAATAGATATGAAAAATATGCGCCTCGACGATATCTTTCCAACGGTGTATCTTTTGCTTCATTCCGACAAGCGGTTAAAAACGCAAAAAAATGCTTGTCACCACTCGTCGTGCGCCACACTGTTTTCAAAACTGCTCTTAAACTGTGAGGAATCTTCGAAAGTGTTCAACATGGCGAAGTTGCGCCTAATCCATAGCTTTTCGACAATATATTACACGTCTCGTTTCGATAAACGGTTAAAAAACTAGAGCAAAAAAGGTACCAGAAAAACACTGCATGCAGTTTTTTTCGACACGAAGTTCACTAGTCTCTGTTTTGCAGTACCCTTGCTACAGAAAGTGTATTGCTCTCGCGTTGAGCGTGTAGTGCAGAAGTGTTATTAGAATAACTATTTTATGCATATTTTACACTATATTTTGACGTTTGTAATTTTACATGACATAAAATAATTTTTACCGCGAACATATATTTTCTTACATCCTCTTTTATGTCTGAAATAAGACAAAATTTACGGAACATAAAATTACAGTGCGTTAATGTTAATCCCTCCATCACAGTTTGTTGGGCGTATCTCGCGTCGCTCTGTGCCCAAGGTGCGGTGTGATTGGCAGGAAATAAGGAGGCACTGGAGTTGCGTTATTGAAGGAAATGCGCCTAATGAATCGCTAAACCAACGCTTTGTAACCTCCCCGTCCATTAAAAGAAGGAACCGGTCGCATGCATTGATGGAGAGGGTTTAGAGCAAAATTTTAGCGAGTTTCCTTCTTCCTCCCGCGCCCTCCTTTCTCCCCGCGCCCTTTCCTTTCTCCCCTGCTAAGTTTCCATCCAAATTGCCAGCAAAATTTCCATCAAAATCTCCCGCTGATCTGCGCTGCCAAATCTAAAACGAAAATTCCGGAGTTGAAAGCTCCCGCCTATGTTCCCGCCGGTGTTCCGCTCTATAAATAGATGCGGTGATGGAGGGACACGAACAGACGGCTCCATCTTCTCTCCTCTCTCCAATGGTGTCGCCGCAGCAAGGTGCAGAAGATCGCCGGCCTCCTCCTCTTGGCCTCCATGGACTTTCTAGGGTCGCTTTCCAGCCGAGAGCACCGCCGCCCGGAGGTCTTCCTCCTCTTGGTCTCACCGGACGTGCGGGTGCTCCTTCCTTCTCCATCGGCACGGCTGGTTTCGAGCGTCTTCCTCCTCCGACTACTTTGCCTCAACGGCGCATCGGCCTCACACGCCCATCTCACGCTCCGGCACCTAACGAGGCCGGTTCCTCGAACTGGAGTGCCTCCGTCGGCGAGGCCGGTACAGGCAGCGGAGGGATCGGCAGTTCTACGTTCGTGGGGTTTAACCTCATCAATGGCAGCGGCGGGATCTCGTTTGGCGGTGGCGGCGGGATATTGTTTGGCGGCGGCAGCGAGTCCCTGGGCTTCACGTTCAGTACCGGCGCCGGTGGCAATCAAAGTAGAGAAGGATCCTCCCATGGTGGAATCACACAAGGTAAACCAGAAACCCTCTAGTCTTGTAGATCATGCAATTTTTGTGTGTCACTTTGAATCAAGATAAAAACCTAGTTGTAATATGTGTTCTCTTGTCACGTGTGCATGATCCAAGGAACTGGGTTCGGTCTTGAACTCAACATGATGAACGGAGAGAACACAATAGGTTCGGCCTTGTAAACATAAACAGTAATTTTCATGTACATTATCAACTAAAATCTCATGGTTAATATGCTTCCTTTTCTGTTACTACAAGGTATTGGTGGAAATGAGGGTATCATTGGCTACCGAGGTACTGGATACATGTAACGCCCTCGATGCAGCTATAGCTCCCACGTGTCAAGGCACGACTTAGAGACATAACCGCATTGAAAGCAATGTCGCAAGTTAGGCAATCTTCACAACATCCCATGTAATATAAATAATAAAGGGGAGATACATAGTTGGCTTACACTCGCCACATCAATCAAAGTACATAAATAGCATTACAACATTCAAACACTCATGGACCGACTACGGCGCCAAAATAAAAGATAACCCAACATGCGACACGGTCCCGATCACCCCCAACTGGGCACCACTACTGATCATCAGGGAAAGACACATAGTATCATTGAGAGTCCTTGCCGAACTCCCACTTGAGCTCAAGCGCATCACCTGGAGCGGAATCATCAGGCCCTGCATCTGGTTTGGAAGTAATCTGTGAGCCACAGGGACTCAGCAATCTCGCACCCTCGCGATCAAGACTATTTAAGCTTAATAGGAAAGGCAAGGTAAATATGTGGAGCTGCAGCAAGCGACTAGCATATATGGTGGCTATCATGTTCGCAAAAGAGAGCGAGAAGAGGAGGCAAAGCGCGAACGAGCAACTAGAGGACAACCTGCGCAAGCATTACTCCAACACCGTGTTCACTTCCCGGACTCCGCCGAGAAGAGACCATCACGGTAACACACTCAGTTGATTCATTTTAATTAAGTTAAGGTTCAAGTTATCTACAACCGGACATTAACAAATTCCCATCTGCCCATAACCGCGGGCACGGCTTTCGAAAGTTCAAATCCCTGCAGGGGAGTCCCAACTTAGCCCATGACAAGCTCTCACGGTCAACGAAGGAATAGACCTCCTCCTGAGACATTCCGATCAGACTCGGTACCTCGGTTCTTCAAGACACTTCGACAGGTTAAAACAAGACCAGCAACACCGCCCGAATGTGCCGACAAATCCTGATAGGAGCTGCACATATCTCTTTCTCAGGGCACACTCAGATTGTCTTAGGTACGGGTAGGCCAGCCCAGAGTTGCCCCTGGTGGCCACCGGCAGCTGACAGGTGGACCAACACTCAGAGGAGCACTGGCCCGGGAGGGTTTAAAATAAGATGACCCTCGGGCTCCGAAAACCCAAGGGAAAAAGAGGCTAGGTGGCAAATGGTAAAACCAAGGTTGGGCATTGCTGGAAAAGCTTTAATCAAGGCGAACTATCAAGGGGTTCCCATTATAACCCAACCACGTAAGGAACGCAAAATCCAGGAACATAACACCGATATGACGGAAACTAGGGCGGCAAGAGTGGAACAAAACACTAGGCGAGAGGCCGAGCCTTCCACCCTTTACCAAGTATATAGATGCATTAAGATAACATGGCAATATAATGATATCCCAACAAGTAAATAATGTTCCAACAAGGAACGGTCTCCAATCTTCACCTGCAACTAGCAACGCTATAAGAGGGGCTGAGCAAAGCGGTAACATAGCCAATCAACGGTTTGCTAGGACATGGTGGGTTAGAGGTTTGACATGGCAATTTGGGAGGCTTGAAAGCAAGTGGTAGGCATCGTAGCATTGGCATAGCAAAAGAGCAAGCATCTAGCAAAGCAAAGATAGTAGTGATTTCGAGGGTATGATCATCTTGCCTGCAAAGTTGTCAGAGTTGACTGGATCCTCGAAAGCAAACTCAACGGGCTCCTCGTTAGCGAACTCGTCTCCCGGCTCTACCCAAACAAGAAAAACAAGCAAACGTAACTCAATCAACCAAGTGCAAAGCTCAAACAATATGATGCAATGATGGTATGCTATGCGGGATGCATATGCAAGATTTGACAAGGGATGCATGAACCTGGCCCCAACTTGGAAATCCAAGTGTGCCACTGGAAAGATGAGATGCAATCGCTTGAAAACGATATAAAGAACGCCGGAATCGGAGCTACGGTTTGGAAATGGCAAGCGATTCAAATATGACACCGGTCTGCGATTTACAGCAAGTAGCCATCTAAATGCAATGAGATGAACAAACTACAGCACTCAAACATGGCATCAAAATACATGTCTGGAATGAATTCATGATGCTTAACAAAAGTCTAGCACTGAGCTACGGCCAAATCATCCATTAACAGGTTCAAACAAACATGGCAAAAATGCATATGGTAAACAGATCTCAGACTTAGTAAAATTAACACTTGTCTGGAATTTCAGATCAGATAGCACTCTTCGGAGCATGAAAACTATATGCTACAGGACCTGAACATGGCAAATTAAAGCATGGCATGGAGCTACTCAAAGAGCTTAACAAAAATCCCTTAGTGACCTTGAGCCAAAAGGGATCAGAAAATACATTTGCAAGCATGTGAACATGGCAAAAACATAATCAGATCACAGACTTAGTGAAAACTGGAGCATGCTGAAACAGATATCAAGTAGGCATGTTTACGAGCTCGATGCACTCATTACGGAGCACGTCATGGAAACCTAAGCATACACCCATCAAGAATACACAAAATGCAAGCTAGACATGGCAAGAACAATAACATAGCATGCACGGATCAACTACAACATCCTCGGCAAAATTGCTAACAAGTAGACAATCTGCTCAGATTCACGAAATAGCAAAAGAAGAGCTCGATTGACTCAAGCTAGGGTGCTCCATAATTGCAAACAAAGACATGGATGGATAGAGCACTACAAGATTAATAAAACATCCTTACTGATCATCCTCAAAAGAGGCACGGATCACTAGGAAACGACATGAACATATGGCAATATGAGATAAACAGGTCAAGGACTTAGTGGAAACGCTAAGTCCCTGAAATCAGCATTACCAAGTGCCTCACTTTGCAAGCTTGTGCTAGTCACCACACACATCACAAAATACATGGGTTGCACCTCTGGAAAGATGGCAAAACCCTTAACAAAACATATGTAGAGCTCAAGGGCATATCATGCACACTTAATCATGGCAAAAATGACAAATATCTAAATGGAGCAGCAGATCTGACAATTATCTCAAGTAGCACTCTTCTAACAGCATTTCAGGCATCAAGATGAACTCAATTGAAAATGATGCAATCAGATGAAATGATGTACTCTCTGCGACGAACATTTTGATATGCTATATGCCCCAAACAGAGCTACGGATGCAAAGTTACGGCACGATGAACATGGGCACATGGATCTGGGAATCGGGGACTTAGGAAAAAAATCACCTCGCGGATCTAGGGTTTACTATTCACCCGACGAGATCCACTGTTCACCCGCGAAGGGTCCGAGGTCGCCGGTGAGGTTTTCCGGCGGAGGAGGAGCCGGTCGCCGGCGACGAGTAGGCGAGGAGGAGGCGCGGGACGCCGGCGACGAGTGGCGCGGCTGGGCGCTCGGTGCGGCACGGTGCTCCGGCCACCGGAGCTTGCAACGGCGGGGCGCGCATCGCCGGAGGACAGCGAAGTGGAGGCGATGGAGGCGAACGGCGGCAAGGCGGAGGGCGGCGCGGGTCGGTCGGTCGGCGGGGAGACGACCGGGCGGCGCAAGGCGGCGGATGGGCCTCGGGGGCCCTCCTCCGGCCC
>NC_057794.1:218461100-218466146 GCF_018294505.1 Triticum aestivum | reverse complement strand
GGCGGGCCACGTCGCGCGACGCCAGTGGCTGCGGGGCGGCGGCGCGAAACGACCGGCGCGGCCCGGACGTGTCCGGCGCGCGGATGGAGGGGGGACTAGGGTTTCGAGGAGGGGATCCGAGATTTGGAAAGGGGGAGGTATATATAGGCATAGAGGGAGCTAGGAGAGTCCAAATGAGGTGCGGTTTTCGGCCACGCGATCGTGATCGAACGCTCTAGATGATGGAGAGGGTTTTGGGCCAACTTGGAGGGGTGTTGGGCTGCAACACACACGAGGCCTTTTCGGTCCCTCGGTTAACCGTTGGAGCATCAAACGAAGTCCAAATGGTACGAAACTTGACAGGCGGTCTACCGGTAGTAAACCAAGGCCGCTTGGCAAGTCTCGGTCCAATCCGGAAATGTTTAATCCCCACACATGAAAGAAAGGTAGAAATGACCACCGGAGGAGAACGAAGCGCCGGAATGCAAAATGGAGAACAGGGAAAATGCTCGAATGCATGAGATGAACACGTATGCAAATGCAATGCACATGATGGAGACAAAAACCCGAACCTGAGAAAATAAAATAACTTAAGGCCGGAAACGGCAAGAGTTGGATTACATATTAGGGAAATCATATCCGGGGTGTTACAACACTCCACCACTACGAAAGGATCTCGCCCCGAGATCTAGGACTGAAAGAACACCGGGTACTCAGAACGGAGGTGATCCTCGCGTTCCCAGGAAGCTTCACAGTCGGAATGGTGTGACCACTTGACTTTGAGGAATTTGATTGACTTGTTGCGAGTCTTGCGTTCAGTCTCTTCAAGAATAGCAATTGGGTGCTCACGATAGGAGAGATCTTCTTAGATCTCAATGTCCTCGAAGTTGACGGTGCGGTCAGGAGTCTTGAAGCACTTTCGGAGCTGAGAGACATGGAACACATCATGAACATTTGCAAAGTTTGAAGGAAGCTCGAGTTGATAGGCGAGATCGCCTCTCTTTCTGACAATCTTGAAAGGTCCCATGTATCTGGGGGCAAGCTTCCCTTTGTTACCGAAGCGACGAGTACCTTTCATAGGAGAGACGCGGAGGTAAACATGATCTCCGATCTCAAAAGCCAAATCACGGTGCTTACTATCATAGTAGCTCTTCTGACGGGATTGGGCTGCTTTGAGGTTATCTCGAATGACTTTGCACATTTCCTCTGCCTCTGTGATTAAGTCATTACCCAAAAGCTAACATTCACCAGTTACAGACCAGTTGAGAGGGGTACGACACTTCCTGCCATACAGAATTTCAAATGGGGCCTTGCCCGAACTTGCTTGAAAACTGTTGTTGTAGGAGAATTCAACATATGGAAGACAATCCTCCCACTTCATGCCGAAGGAGATCACACAAGCCCTGAGCATATCTTCAAGAATCTGGTTGGCACGCTCAACTTGACCGCTAGTTTGAGGATGGAAAGCTGTGCTGAAGCGGATGTTGGTGCCCATGGCCTTCTGAAAATAATCCCAAAACTTGGAGGTAAAGATGCTGCCACGATCTGAAGAGATCACTTGAGGAATACCGTGCAGAGAGACAATCCAAGAAGTATAGAGTTCCGCCAATTGAGCTGCAGTGATTGACTCTTTGATAGGTAGAAAGTGAGCCACTTTAGTGAGTTTGTCGATGACAACGAATATAGCATCATTGCCACGCTTGGACTTTGGAAACCCAGTCATGAAGTCCATCTCAATGTGGTCAAACTTCCATTCTGGAATGGCAAGAGGTTGGAGGAGACCCGCTGGCCTTTGGTGTTCTGCCTTCACTCTTCTGCAGACATCACACTCATTCAGGAATTGAGCAATCTCGCGCTTCATTCGAGTCCACCAATTAGCCTGCTTGAGGTCCTGATACATCTTCGTACTCCCAGGGTGGATGGAGAGGAGAGAATTGTGAGCCTCGTTCATGATCACTTTACAGAGGTCACCTTTGGGCACAACAATACGATCCTCGAAGAAGAGAGTATCCTTGTCATCAAGGCGGTAGCACTTGTACTTGGGTTGACTCTTGGCAATCCCAATCTTCACCTTTTTCACCATAGCATCAAGAAGCTGGGCTTGGCGAATCTAGTCTTCCAAGGTAGGAGAGACTTGAAGGTTGGCGAGGAAACCTTGAGGAACAACTTGCATATTAAGTTTGCGGAAAGCTTCACAAAGCTCGGGTTGATAAGGCTTGAGAATAAGACTGTTGCAGTAAGCCTTCCTGCTCAATGCGTCAGCAATCACATTGGCCTTGCCTGGAGTATACTCGATACTTGGATTATACTCTTGAATCATTTCGACCCATCGAGTTTGCCTGAGGTTGAGATTAGGCTGAGTGAAGATGTACTTGAGACTCTTGTGATCAGTGAAGATGTCCACTTTTCTTCCCAATAAGAGATGTCTCCAAGTCAAAAGAGCATGCACAACTGCCGCCAACTCGAGGTCATGAGTGGGGTAGTTCTTCTCATTGGGCTTCAACTGGCGAGAGGTATAAGCCACAACTTTCTTCTCTTGCATCAACACTGCGCCAAGACCTTGGAGAGAGGCATCACAAAAAACCTCGTACGACTTGGATTCATCAGGCGGAGTCAGAACTGGAGTAGTGATCAATTTCTCTTTCAAAGTGTTGAAAGCAATGTCACACTCCGGAGACCAAACGTACTTGACGTGCTTCTGGAGAAGATTTGAGAGAGGCTTCGCGATCTTAGAAAAGTTTTCAACGAATCTTCGGCAGTAGCTTGCGAGACCGAGGAAGCTACAGAGTTGCTTCACGTTCTGAGGAGGTACCCACTTCACAATTGCAGACACCTTCTCAGGATTCACCGCAATGCCCTTGACAGAGATGATATGACCAAGATAAAGAACCTCATCGAGCCAAAATTCGCACTTGGAGAACTTGGCGTAGAACTAGTGTTCCCTCAGCTTATCAAGCACCAAACGCAAGTGCTTGGCATGATCTTCCTTGTTCTTCGAGAAAACCAGAATGTCGTCGAGATAGACCAAAACGAAGTCATTGGTGTAGGCGTTGAAGATGAAGTTCATCATGCGAGAGAAAGTCGGAGGAGCGTTGACGAGGCCAAAAGACATGACAGTGTATTCATATGAACCATAGCTTGTCCTGAAAGCCATCTTGGGAATATCTTGTTCACGGATTCGAATCTGATGATAACCCATACGGAGATCAAGCTTGGAGAATACTTGGGCACCTTTGAGTTGTTCGAACAGCTCGTTGATGTTGGGAAGTGGATATTTGTTCTTGATGGTCTTCTTGTTCAATGGACGGTAATCAACACAAAGTCGGTATGCTATGCGGGATGCGATGCGGGATGCATATGCAAGATTTGACAAGGGATGCATGAACTTGGCCCCAACATGGAAATCCAAGTGTGCCACTGGAAAGATGAGATGAAATCGCTTGAAAACGATATAAAGAACGCCGGAATCTGAGCTACAGTTTGGAAATGGCAAGCGATTCAAATATGACACCGGTCTGCGATTTACAGCAAGTAGCCATCTAAATGCAATGAGATGAACAAGCTACAGCACTCAAACATGGCATCAAAATACATGGCTGCAATGAATTCATGATGCTTAACAAAAGTCTAGCACTGAGCTACGACCAAATCATCCATTAACAGGTTCAAACAAACATGGCAAAAATGCATATGGTAAACAGATCTCAGACTTAGTGAAATTAACACTTGTCTGGAATTTCAGATCAGATAGCACTCTTCAGAGCATGAAAACTATATGCTACAGGACCTGAACATGGCAAATTAAAGCATGGCATGGATCTACTCAAAGAGCTTAACAAAAGTACCTTAGTGACCTTGAGCCAAAAGGGATCAGAAAATACATTTGCAAGCATGTGAACATGGCAAAAACATAATCAGATCACAGACTTAGTGAAAACTGGAGCATGCTGAAACAGATATCAAGTAGGCATGTTTACGAGCTCGATGCACTCATTACGGAGCACGTCATGGAAACCTAAGCATACACCCATCAAGAATACACAAAATGCAAGCTAGACATGGCAAGAACAATAACATAGCATGCACGGATCAACTACAACATCCTCGGCAAAATTGCTAACAAGTAGACAATCTGCCCAGATTCACGAAATAGCAAAAGAAGAGCTCGATTGACTCAAGCTAGGGTGCTCCATAATTGCAAACAAAGACATGGATGGATAGATCACTACAAGATTAATAAAACATCCTTACTGATCATCCTCAAAAGAGGCACGGATCACTAGGAAACGACATGAACATATGGCAATATGAGATAAACAGGTCAAGGACTTAGTGGAAACGCTAAGTCCCTGAAATCAGCATTACCAAGTGCCTCACTTTGCAAGCTTGTGCTAGTCACCACACACATCACAAAAATACATGGGTTGCACCTCTAGAAAGATGGCAAAACCCTTAACAAAACATATGTAGAGCTCAAGGGCATATCATGCACACATTAATCATGGCAAAAATGACAAATATCTAAATGGAGCAGCAGATCCAACAATTATCTCAAATAGCACTCTTCTGACAGCATTTCGGGCATCAAGATGAACTCAAATGAAAATGATGCAATGAGATGAAATGATGTACTCTCTGAGACGAACATTTTGATATGCTATATGCCCAAAACTGAGCTATGGATGCAAAGTTACGGCACGATGAACATGGGCACATGGATCTGGGAATCGAGGACTTAGGAAAAAAATCATCTCGCGGATCTAGGGTTTACTATTCACCCGGCGAGATCCACTGTTCACCCGCGAAGGGTCCGAGGTCGCCGGCAAGGTTTTTCGGCGGAGGAGGAGCCGGTCGCCGGCGACAAGTAGGCGAGGAGGAGGCGCGGGACGCCGGCGACGAGTGGCGCGGTTGGGTGCTCGGTGCGGCACGGTGCTCCGGCCACCGGAGCTTGCAACGGCTGGGCGCGCATCGCTGGAGGACGGCGGAGCGGCGGTGGTGGAGGCGAACGGCGGCAAGGCGGAGGGCGGCGCGGGTCGGTCGGGCGGCGGGGAGACGACCGGGCGGCGC
>NC_057794.1:218443119-218460634 GCF_018294505.1 Triticum aestivum | reverse complement strand
GGCGGTGGGAGGAGGCGGCCGGCCACGTGGCGCGACGCCAGTGGCTGCGGGGCAGCGGCGCGAAACGTCCGGCGCGGCCCGGACGTGTCCGGCGCGTGGATGGAGGGGGGACTAGGGTTTCGAGGAGGGGATCCGAGATTTGGAAAGGGGGAGGTATATATAGGCATAGAGGGAGCTAGGAGAGTCCAAATGAGGTGCGGTTTTCGGCCACGCGATCATGATCGAACGCTCTAGATGATGGAGAGGGTTTTGGGCCAACTTGGAGGGGTGTTGGGCTGCAACACACACGAGGCCTTTTCGGTCCCTCGGTTAACCGTTGGAGCATCAAACGAAGTCCAAATGGTACGAAACTTGACAGGCGGTCTACCGGTAGTAAACCAAGGCCGCTTGGCAAGTCTCGGTCCAATCCGGAAATGTTTAATCCCCACACATGAAAGAAAGGTAGAAATGACCACCGGAGGAGAACGAAGCGCCGGAATGCAAAACGGACAACGGGGAAAATGCTCGAATGCATGAGATGAACACATATGCAAATGCAATGCACATGATGACATGATATGAGATGCATGACAATGACAACAACACATGGAGACAAAAACCCGAACCCGAGAAAATAAAATAACTTAAGGCTGGAAACGGCAAGAGTTGGATTACATATTAGGGAAATCATATCCGGGGTGTTACAATACAACCCAAATATTTCCCATGCCGACGTATACCCTCCTAGTTAAGAGGCTGTTCAAACTCAAAGACAACCTATCGATTTGAGTAAGCACATTTAGAACATATTTGTCTTTCACTAATATTCCATATTTTTGTTTGTCTAATTATTTCTCCAATGCATCTAGATGTTTTGTCGAACGAGGAGACAAGAAGACAGTACCGTACCGATGACAAGCGTCACATATATGTTGAGTTCATTGCTCGTAACGGTACGAGTAAAAGGTTGAAGCATGGAGTTTCTAAAGCTGTTGCACTAGCTTGTCGTTTTCCTAGGAGGATAGTGCAAAGGGTATGGCAGGAGGCTAAAGGGCTTGACGATTGATCGAGAATATGTTGAGCAGGCAATTGAGTTCTTGAACTCAACATGATTTGAACTGCCTCAGGTGATGGTGCTACTGTTGGAGTATTAGTTTCGTTAACCTTATCAAACATTTTGTGGCCTGTTTTGTATTGCCTAATATGATGGTGCTACTATTCGAGTATTAGTTTCATTAACCTTATCAAAAAAATTATGGACTATTTTGAACTGAAAATTTATGCTTTTCTCCCTTGTGTGTTTGGTTTTTGAGGGTGCATTTGAGTGGCGTGTAGTGGACTGTTTTGAACTAAAAAAATTTATACTTTTCTCCCTTGCATGCACACTCCTCCATCCGCAGTTTTCTTCCTGTACAGTGGCATTACAATGTCCTTATGCATGCAGCAACAGTACCCTGCTGTCTACACTTGTGAATGCAAACACAAAATGAAAAAGGGAGCCTAAGGAGAGAGAGGGAGAGGAGGCCTCGCATGCACTCATGTTCACACTTGTATGCGGGAGGCCATGCGGAGCAAATAAGAAACCGATTCTCACTTGCACTCATGTTCACACTTGCATACGCTGCACAAACCATTCATGTTCCCACTTGCATGCGGTTGAGGAAGAGAAACAAAAGCAGCCTAATGCGCCCCAATTAATAGGATAGTTAAGGAGCTACGCCCTATTTCCGTAGGGTTGTGAAAAAATCTGGTTTTGAAGAGGCGCCCAACAAACTGTGATGGAGGGAGTAAAAAAAAGGGGTGAAGAATATTGAGTATCGTGATTATTAGGAAAGCTAGGATAGCGTAGGATATTATTCTACCTTGCCTTATACTCCAAGATGATCATGTACTTCTATATATATGCCCATGAGGCTCAAGCAATACAATGAATGATTATTCCACCAATCCCTCTCTACCTTCTAACGTGGTATCAGAGGCAAGTCGATCCTAAACCCTAGCTGTCGTTGCTTCCGCACCTGCGCGCTGCCCCCGGGGCGGTCGGCCTTCATGACCGCCACCGGGGGCCGCGTCACCCGTACCTAGGGTTCGTCCGCCGGCCGTGTTGGCCGGCTGCCCTAGAGAGTCTTTTTTTTTGATCCTTTGATCCGGGTTTTCTCTCTCTCGCCGGTCGCTTTGATCGGCGTCTACTTTTTGGTTTTCCGGTCTATGTGATCCGGTTTGCGTCGCCCACCGCCGTCGTCGACCCTGTGCGCCTCTACTCCAACACCGGCGTGATTGGCCGGCTTCTTCACCGACCCGGCGGCCTCGCGCGTCGGCCCGTCGGTCGGGGCGACCCGGCAGCCTCGCGCGTCGGCCTGCCGGTCGCCCCGACCAGGCGGCCTCGCGTCATGAGGCGGCCCTTCATAGCTGTCGTTCGCGCGACGGCCCGCGCGTCGATCTACGCCGGCCGTCACCGCCCTGCTCTGACCGGGACTCCTGCATCACCCTGACCCGGCGGCCTCGCGCCATGTTGCGGCCAATCATAGCCGCCCTGCCGCCCGCCGCCGCCGGCTTCATCTCGGACTCCGCCGCCACCGCGCCGCCACCGAGCGGCGTCCTCGACCTCGCACGCGATCGGCTTGATCACCCGCTCGCTGCCGCGATCCGCCTCATCTACACCGCGCAACCGACCTTGCCCGTCAGTTACGCGCGCCTCTGCAGGTCCCCTGAAGATCGTCTCCGAGTTCAGCGCGCCTCTCCACCGATCGAGCATCGGGTTGCCGCTGCGTCGCCCCGTGATAGAGGCTAAGGTGTTCCGATGTTTCGATGAGATGGTGGCTATCGTTTTCTGTGGGAGTCGACCTTGACGATCCGACTACGAACGTGCGAGACGTCGCGCCTTAGCAATCGCTAAACCAACTTCCGAGGGTTATTGACCACGCCGGAGCACGATCAACCTGACCACGAGGGTTTGTTTCCTGCAAGCAAACGAAGAACAAGCAAGAAACTGAGATTGCAATCGGGATAATGCGAATATAAGATGAAAGCTTTATTGATCAAGGTGGGGTTCTGTGACGTCTTGGTCTGGTCGTTGGACACAAACGAAGTACGCGAAGTTGCAGCTATGGCGAACTTTTAATCTAAACAAAACCCAAAGTCTAAACGACGCCCTAAGGGCTGTATATATGGAGGAAGAGGGGGGAATTTCGTGGCCCTTGAGGGTGGGGTCCGAAACCAACCCTAACTCTTGTTTCCCCACACATACGGACTCTAAAAATAGCCTATACTTAAGTATTTCGAAATTACATGGGCCTGGCCCATTAATAAGGTGACGCAACACCTATAATAGCCTATGGACGAATATTATGAAGTGGCATCTTGTATATTTCGTCCAAGGCTTCGTGCACTCCTTATGGCGGCTTCAAAGTCCTGAAATCATCACTTGTAACTCCGTTCTTGATCCCCTTGCGCATGCCATCAACTCCATGCATGTTCTTGCTCCAATGTTCATCCTTCTCCAAGCTAGGCCCTTCATTTGTAAGCAAAACAAATGTATCCAATTTAGGCAGCATCATAATCTCATGAACATTAGAATCATTACCAAGAAACGGAAGTACCTGGTAATTTAATTGGCGTGCGCGAGCTCTAGTAATTGGTCCAATATATGTAACAGTAGGGGCTGTGGGTGTAACAATGGTATTGATGTCCTCATCATCCTCCCCTTCTTGAAATGAAGTCGTCCTCGACGGAAGCGCATCTTCCTCACCCAAATAAGGCTTCAAATCTGCAATGTTAAAAGTGGGACTAACCCCAAAATCTACAGGTAGCTCAAGTTTATATGCATTATCATTTATTTTCTCTACCACCTTAAAAGGACCATCAGCACGTGGCATTAGCTTTGATTTGCGCAGATTAGGAAATCTATCTTTACGCAAATATAACCAAACAAGATCTCTAGGCGCAAAAACAACATGTTTTCTACCCTTATCTCCAGCAAGTTTATATTTAGCATTCATACGCTCAATGTTTTCCTTAGTTAACTCATGCATTTTTAAAATCAATTCAGAACGTTCTTTAGCATCAAAATTAACCTTCTCTGAAGATGGAAGAGGCAACAAATCAATAGGTGCACGAGGTAGGAAACCATACACAATTTCAAAAGGGCACATCTTAGTAGTAGAATGCAATGAACGATTATAAGCAAATTCAATATGAGGCAAGCATTCTTCCCACATTTTCTTGTTATTCTTCAAAACAGCCCTAAGCATAGTAGACAATGTTCTATTGACTACTTCAGTTTGTCCATCAGTTTAGGGGTGACAAGTAGTACTAAAAAGCAGCTTAGTCCCCAACTTAGCCCATAAACATCTCCAAAAGTGGCTAAGAAATTTAGTATCACGATCTGAAACAATAGTATTTGGCACACCATGTAAGCGAATAATTTCACGAAAGAACAAATCAGCAACATTAACAGCATCATCGCTTTTATGACATGGTATAAAGTGTGCCATTTTCGAGAACCTATCCACGACAACAAATATGCTATCCCTCCCCTTCTTTGTTCGAGGTAAACCTAAAACAAAGTCCATAGATATATCCTCCCAAGGAACACTAGGTACAGGCAAAGGCATATATATACCATGAGGATTGAGTCGTGACTTAGCTCTTTGACATGTAGTGCAGCAAGCAACGAAACGCTCAACATCCCGTCTCATCTTTGGCCAAAAGAAATGTGTAGCAAGTATATCCTCCGTATCCTCCTCCATGCGCCTCCTGCAACAACAAAAGACGAAGGGAGCTAGCTGGAATGCATAGCTTGTTAGCACGAAACACATATCCATCGTTAAGAACGAACTTGTTCCAAGTTCTCCCTTCCTTACAATTCTGCAATACATCTTTAAATTCAGCATCATGAACATATTGATCTTTGATGGTCTCCAAACCAAATATTTTAAAGTCAAGTTGTGAAAGCATAGTATAACGACGAGACAAGGCATCAGCAATAACATTTTCTTTACCCTTCTTGTGTTTAATGACATAAGGGAAAGTCTCAATGAATTCAACCCATTTAGCATGTCTACGGTTCAGTTTTGCTTGACTTTTAATGTGTTTCAAAGATTCATTATCAGAATGTATAACAAATTCCTTGGGCCATAAATAATGTTGCCATGTTTCTAAGGTCCGAACAAGAGCATATAATTCTTTATCATAAGTAGAATAGTTCAGACTAGGCCCACTCAATTTTTCAGAAAAGTATGCAACAAGTTTTCCATCTTGTAATAACACACCTCCTAATCCAATTCCACTAGCATCACATTCAAGCTCAAAAGTCTTATTGAAATTAGGAAGTTGGAGTAAAGGAGCATGTGTCAACTTATCTTTCAATACCGTGAAGGCTTCTTCCTGTGCGGTACCCCAAACAAAAGGCACATCCTTCTTTGTAAGCTCGTTGAGAGGTGCAGCAATGGTGCTGAAATCTCTCACAAAACGCCTATAGAAACCAGCGAGGCCAAGGAAACTCCTCACTCATGTGACCGTTTTGGGCTGCGGCCAACTCTCAATAGCTTCAATCTTGGCTTTATCAACTTTAATTCCCTGTGGAGTAACAACATAGCCAAGAAAAGATACTCGGTCGGTGCAAAAGGTGCACTTTCCAAGGTTTCCAAACAAACATGCATCACGTAGAGCAATAAAAACAACACGTAAATGTTCCAAATGTTCCTCCAAAGATTTGCTATAAATCAATATGTCATCAAAGTAAACTACCACAAATCGTCCAATGAAAGCACGTAAAACTTCGTTCATTAACCTCATGAAAGTACTAGGTGCATTAGTTAACCCAAAAGGCATGACTAACCACTCATATAATCCAAACTTAGTTTTAAATGTTGTTTTCCATTCATCACCCAATTTCATACGAATTTGATGGTATCCACTACGCAAATCAACTTTGGAGAATATTGTAGAGCCACTCAATTCATCAAGCATATCATCTAGCCTAGGAATAGGATGACGATAACGAATAGTAATATTATTAATGCCTCTACAATCAACGCACATACGCGACGTACCATCCTTTTTCGACACTAAAATGATAGGAACAGCACAAGGACTAAGGGATTCGCGTATATAACCTTTGTCGAGCAGTTCTTGTACTTGACGCATAATCTCCTTTGTCTCCTCTGGATTGGTACGGTATGGTGCACGGTTGGGTAGCGAAGCACCGGGAATTAAGTTAATTTGATGCTCAATCCCTCGAATAGGTGGTAATCCCGGTGGCACGTCTTGTGGAAAGACGTCAGTGAACTCCTGCAAAATGTTAGTGACAGCAGGGGGCAAAGAGGAAGGCACGTCCTCGAATGAAAATAATGCCTCTTTGCACACAAAAGCATAGCAAACAGATTTGCTAAAATCTAGCTCATCAATATCAGATTTGATGGCAAGTAAACATGCACTTTTCAATTTAATTTTAGAAACAACAGTAGATGGTTTATTATTAGGCTTCATTTGGTGCTCAAATTCTTTTGCCACAATCTGATTTTCACTCTTATTTGTCTCCTGTTTTGCTTTATTAGATCTATTAATATCATCTTTCAAAATGGAATCAGGAGTCATAGGAAGCAAAGTAATATTTTTATCGTTATGAACAAGAGTATACTGATTGTTTCTACCATGGTGTACAGAATTTTTATCAAATTGCCATGGTCTACCAAGTAATAAGGAACATGCTTGCATAGGTACCACATCACAATCAACATAATCAGCATATGTAGAGATACTAAAATGCACACGAACAGTACGTGTTACCTTAACCTTGCCGCTGTTGTTGAACCATTGGATGTAGTAAGGATGTGGATGTGGCCTTGTGGTGAGAGATAGCTTCTCCACCATCTCCATGCTAGCCAAGTTATTGCAGCTCCCTCCATCTATGATCACGCGAACAGAACGTTCCTTCACAACTCCCTTTGTATGGAACAAATTATGCCTCTGATTTTGCTCAGCTTGTGTAACCTGCACACTCAAAACACGTTGAGCAACTAAACATTCATACCTGTCACCATCTTCAGGAGCCATGTATTGCATCTCATGATCAGAATCATCTCCACCGTGTTCTTCACGTGTAATAAGAGCCAAGGTCTCCTCATCATAGTCACTAGCGGACTCATACCCACCATCCTCAGTAACAATCATAACACGCTTAGATGGGCATTCTCTCGCATAATGACCTCCACCCTTGCAACGTCAACAAATAATATCATGTGTTTGCCCTGTTGATGCCATGGATGAAGAAGAGCTCTTTGCAGGCCCAGAAGGTGTGCTCTTGGAAGATAGTGGTGATTGTGCCTGCTTTATTGTATCACGGTTGGAGGTGGCAGCCGACGGAGGTGCCGGTGTAGCAGAACGTGTGGAAGTAGATGATGCACGTGGTGTCCATGATGAAGGTCGACCTGCAGAAAAGTTAGTCCGCGCCAATGCCTGTCGATCCTGCACTTCACGTTTAGCTTTACAAGCAAGATGGAATAAACGAGTGATATTAGTATACTCCTTATACTCTAGAATCGTCTGAATCTCTCTATTTAATCCACCCATAAAACGTGCAAGCATAGCTTCATTCTCCTCAACAATACCACATCTAATCATGCCAGTTTGTAATTCCTGATAATATTCTTCTACAGAATTTTTTCCCTGTCTTAAGCGCTGCAATTTTTGAAGTAATTCATGTTGATAATATGGTGGAACCCAACGAGTACGCATAGCAGTTTTCAAAGCAGCCCAAGTAGCCGGAATAGGATATAATCTACAATGCTCAGACCACCAAACACATGCAAAACTAGTGAATGCACAAACAGCAGCAGGAACACGTCTCTCCTCGGGATATTGTAAACATGTAAATCGTTGTTTAGTTTCTAACTCCCAAGTAAGATATATATCAGGAACATATCTACCCTCAAATGGTGGAATATTCAATTTTAGTTTAGGGAGATGGTCATGATCTCGTACCTGAGGGTGAGCCCTACCATTGCCATTATTTGCATGTGGATGACCTGGTGGTTGCTGTGCTGGTGGTGGCACGTAGTTCTGATTTTGATCAACCTCATCCTCATAATCTCCCACATAATCATCCTCCTCCACATCAGCAGTACGAGCCACAGAAGTATCAACAGTAGCACCAGCAGTTTGGCCCGACTGAAGAGGGACACGGCTCGCTCGGCGGAGGGCTGTTTCCCGATGTGGAGGTAGTCGATGTTGTTCCTTTTGTTGCAGAGGTGCGACAGGAGCAACCGGTGGTGGTGGTGGAAAACGCGAAAGCAATTCAGCAAACTTGTTATCGAGCTTTGTTTCAAACGTCTTCTCCATGCCATCTATCTTCTCCATGGCCTCTTCAAATCCGTTTATCACATCGTGCACCTGTCCACTCATCATTTGCTGAAACGTATCATGAAGCTCCTTGTTCGTCAAGTTCTCCCAGTCAGTCTCGTCGGCTTGTGATCCTGGCATGGTTAGCAGCAATAGAAACACACAAGAATATGATCCTACAGACTACTAACAAGTGGTGGTGGTGGCGGGTGTCACAAATCCGTCAAGCAAATCTCAAATTCTTACCAGTTCTTACCCAGCAGCAGGCGGTGATCGGCAACCGTTGTAGTCAAAACTCTCAAAAGCTTGGATAGAGCGATTGCCAGGGAGAGTCAAACGCACGACGTAGATGTATGTGGAGCTGGGAAGGCTTATAGTATGGTAGCAAAAAGGGTCAGCAATAATCAATTCAGAGATGCAAAGTTGAATAAACGCTCAACGACAGTACTGTGCTGGTCCTAGGCTAGACCGTGCTAGAGACGCGAGCCTAGAACACTAACAAAATCACGGCGCTGCATGTAAATAAGGCAAAGCACACTCTGGAACTCTTTTTTTTCGCTCTTTTTTTTTTGCGCTCCTCTTTTTTTTGCGAAAAATCACTATAATGGCGAGTGTCTCAAAACTCTTCCCTCGTCAAACTGATAGGATGGGCACCGAATTTTTTTTTCACTTTTTTTTTGGAAATCAGGGCAGCGACGACGAAAAAGTGCGACAAAAAATCACTATGATGGCACGTGGCTCAAAAGACTCAGAAAAGCCTAAAAATAGGATAGGGAAAAAAATTGCCCGTGAAAATTTTGGCCTAAAAACTGCCCGGGGGTCTCCAGACTCTTTTTTTTTCGAGACCTACGCAGGCACGGAAACACGAATCAGAATTTAGATTGATCTCAAGAACAAACCTAATATGAGAAGAACTCGGATTGGTGGTGGATATATGGTTGTGGTATATGGCAGCGGTGGTGGTATATGGTAGCGGTGGTGGTATATGGATACAGATTGGTGGTGGTATATGGATACAGATTGGTGGTGGTATATGGATATGGATTCAGAGCGGTGGCGGATAAGCAAAAGTGGTAGATGGGCGATGATGATGGTGCGGCGGCGGCGTGACAACTTATGACGAGAACTCGAAACTCTAAAAAACTAGACTTTAAGACCAGCAACTTGACACGACGATGCAACCGCAAATTCAACAAAGCAAAAACCCTAAAAAGATTATGCAAAGGCTCAGATTGGTTCGGATATGATGAACTAACCCTAATTTTTTTTGGCTTTTTCGTGGACTGTAGGTATGAAGAACAGACTCGATCTAATCTACGAAAAACTGTAAAATCTCATCGAGCAACCTGGAAATCTGATACCACTTGATAGAGGCTAAGGTGTCCCGATGTTTCGATGAGATGGTGGCTATTGTTTTCTGTGGGAGTCGACCTTGACGATCCGACTACGAACGTGCGAGACGTCGCGCCTTAGCAATCGCTAAACCAACTTCCGAGGGTTATTGACCACGCCGGAGCACGATCAACCTGACCACGAGGGTCTGTTTCCTGCGAGCAAACGAAGAACAAGCAAGAAACTGAGATTGCAATCGGGATATTGCGAATATAAGATGAAAGCTTTATTGATCAAGGTGGGGTTCTGTGACGTCTTGGTCTGGTCGTTGGACACAAACGAAGTACGCGAAGTTGCAGCTATGGCGAACTTTTAATCTAAACAAAACCCAAAGTCTAAACGACGCTCTAAGGGCTGTATATATGGAGGAAGAGGGGGGAATTTCGTGGCCCTTGAGGGTGGGGTCCGAAACCAATCCTAACTCTTGTTTCCCCACACATACGGACTCTAAAAATAGCCTATACTTAAGTATTTTGAAATTACATGGGCCTGGTGATGGAGTCATGTACCTAGGGTAGGGTCACAGACCTGATCTAAGTACCCTGCCCAAGGACACCCTTAGAAGAGATCATCTTCCAGTCGACCTACGAGGGACTCACTCGACTGACTTGAAGGACTCGACCACGAAGACTCACTCGACCACCAGAAGGTCAAGAGGCACTCTGCACTGCAACGGTCTGTAATTAAGTAGACTTTATGATAGTAAAGACACTTTATGTGGGGCGTTACCAGTAACGCCCCGGACTTAATGTACCTTAAACCCTTCATTACGTGGGTTGGCTGGGGTCCTGGCGCACTCTATATAAGCCACCCCCCTCCACAGGCAGAAGGGTTCGGCACCTTGTAATCCATATACACATAATCCACTCGACCGCCTCCGGGCTCCGAGACGTAGGGCTTTTACTTCCTCCGAGAAGGGCCTGAACTCGTACGTCTCTTGTGTTTACAACCTCTCCATAGCTAGGACCTTGCCTCTCCATACCTACCCCCCACTCTACTGTCAGACTTAGATCCACGACAGTTGGCGCCCACCGTGGGGCGGGTGTTTTAGCGATTTTGTGGAGAAGTTGCGATTCTTCCGAGTACTTTCATCATGGTAGCTGCTGGAGTTTTGGTCGAGGGTCGAGAGATTCGTCTCGGTGCTCTCACCTTCGTCGCCGACGACTCCGCCTGGCTCCAGGAGGCTCCACTCGACGTCGATGCGCTCCCCGTCCGCGGTGCGACGCATTTTCGTGCATGTGTCCGCGGCGTTCTGCTGCGGCAACCGTCGACCCCATATCGGTCGACTCCCCTATCGACCACCCTCTCGGTCTCCTGCTAGCGCAAGCGCTCGGGTCGGTCGAGGCTTCAGCGGTGGGTGACACACGCGGTGGCTCGCCAGACGGCCACCACCCAAGTTGCGGCAATCGAGCCCGACGAATCTCTCTACGGCCTGTTCGATCTGTCGACTGGTTCCGTAGAGACTGCATCCGAATGCGATAGCAGTGATCCAGCGGCGGAAATCCTGATGGTCGACGGGTCTCGCAGCCCCCCTGGCTTCGCCCGTGATGGTGGGGCAGGCGACGGAGGCGACCCCGCACGAGACCATGAAGAGTACCAGCCCGAGCCACTCGACTCTCTGCAAAGAGAGGAACTTCGCCGCAGGAACATGGATGCCCTGCATACTCCCATCGCAGGAGAAACCCCCGAGACTCGCGCCTTGGAGGAGGCACGTTTGGCCAATTTGGCCGAACGCGCTCGCCTGGAGAATCTTCAGCGAGCACTCGACGAGCGCGCGCGGCAACGAGTTCCCGACGCCAGTCGATGTCAACTCTTCCCGCCGACTCAGGTATATCGAACCCCAATCTAGAATTTAGCAGCTGCGACCCGTATTGCAGAGTCCATCCAGCCCTCTCAGTCGGAAGCTGGCAGAGGCTTGATGCAGATCAGGGGTCTGCTCCGGGCAGCAGGAGATCAGAATTCACCCGTGTCGCAGTCGCGCAACAGAATTCACAGTCGATCCGTCGCTGCGAATACGGTTCAGTCGGCTCACAGTCCCAGATCGCCTCCGCGGCGTGAAGGGCGCGAGAATCGGCGAGACCAATATGGAGACCGACACGACCGAGATGATAGGCGTCGAGTGCCCACTTCCCCTCCGAGGGGTGGGTCTTACGCTCCTCGGCAGCAAGATGACAGACGTCAGCTCAGTGCGGGGCGTAGGGTTCCAGTCGACCCCAGAGAACCAGGCTTCGACACGCGATCCATTATCGTGCAAGGCTTGGTCGACCGGAACAGAGCCCATCGAGGTGGACTCGACAGAGATGCGCCCACGAGCAGTCGAGTGCACGTTTCTGGTCCAGAATGTTTCAGCAGAGCTATCAGAGCCGCAGTGATTCCTCCCAATTTCAGGTTGGCAACAGGAGTCAGCAAGTTCACCGGTGAGTCTAAGCCTGAAACTTGGCTTGAGGACTACCGAGTGGCAGTTCAGATTGGTGGTGGGAATGACGAGGTGGCCATGAAGCATTTGCCCCTCATGTTGGAAGGTTCTGCCGGAGCGTGGTTGAATCAGTTGCCTCCTAGCAGCATTTACACTTGGGAAGATTTGTCCCGAGTGTTCGTCAGAACGTTTGAAGGAACTTGCAAGCGACTGGCTGGATTGACGGAGCTGCAAGTCTGCGTGCAGAAGACCAATGAGACTCTCAGGGAGTATATTCAGAGATGGATCACTTTGCACCATACTGTGGAGAATGTGTCTGATCATCAGGCAGTCTGCGCCTTCAAGGATGGTGTCAAGAACAGAGAATTGAGTTTGAAATTTGGTCGAACCGGAGACATGACCTTGAGTCGGATGATGGAAATTGCTACCAAGTACGCCAACAACGAAGAAGAAGACCGACTCCGAAGCGGCAAGCACAAGCCGAGCCAGTCGGAGAAGGGAAACACCAGTCGGAAACAGAAGCGGAAGGCTGAACCGGCAGCTCCTGGAGAGGCTCTGGCCGTGGCTCATGGAAAGTTTAAAGGGAAACCAAAAGGATCCTGGAACCCTAAGAAGGTAAAGGATAAAGAAGGGAACGACGTGATGGATATGCCGTGTCACATCCACACGAAGAAAGACGAAGAAGGGAATATCATTTACCCAAAGCATACCACTCGCCAATGTCGACTCCTGATCCAGCAGTTTCAAGGGAAACAGTCTAAGGACAAGGAAAAGGAGTCGGACAAGGCTGAAGACAAGGAGGACAGTGAGGAAGGATATCCGCATGTCAACTCCACTCTGATGATCTTTGCAGATGTGGAAAGCAAGAGTCGATTGAAAGTCATTAACCGCGAGGTGAACATGGTTACCCCAGCAAAAGCAAATTATCTGAGATGGTCCCAAACACCCATCACATTCGACCAATCTGATCACCCGACTCATATTGCCACCCCTGGGAGGCAAGCTTTGGTGGTCGATCCAGTTGTCGAAGGCACTCGACTGACAAAAGTGCTGATGGACGGTGGTAGCGGGCTGAATTTGTTGTATGCAGACACACTGAAAGGAATGGGCATTCCGATGTCCCGACTGAGCACCAGTAACATGAGCTTTCATGGAGTTATACCAGGGAAGAAAGCCGAGTCACTCCGCCAAATAGCTCTGGACGTGGTGTTTGGTGATTCGAAACATTTTCGCAAAGAGAAGTTGACGTTTGAGGTCGTGGATTTTCAGAGTGCATATCATGCCATTTTGGGGAGACCAGCTTATGCACGGTTCATGGCTCGACCATGTTACGTGTACCTCAAATTGAAGATGCCCGGCCCCAAAGGAGTGATCACTATCACCGGTGATCGGAAAAAGGCAGAAGAGTGCTTTCAGAAGGGCTCAAAGATTGTTGATTCCCAAATGACAGCGGTCGAGTTTGAAGAATACAAGCAAAACGCAGATCCGAGTGATTTGCTGCGATCCAAGAAACCCGCCACAGAATCTGCATTTCAGTCGTCCGGTGAGACGAAGCCTGTTCACATTCACCCGACCGACCCCAATGCAGCCCCGACCCACATCTCCACAACACTCGACCCGAAATAGGAAGAAGCGCTCATCCAGTTCCTCCATGAGAACTGGGACATTTTTGCATGGAAGCCCGCTGACATGCCAGGTGTTCCCAAGGGACTGGCTGAGCATCGCCTAAGAGTCGACTCATCAGCAAAACCAGTCAAAGAACATCTTCGGCGGTCCGCCGTCCAGAAGAGAAAAGCCATTGGTGAGGAAGTGGCTCGACTGTTGGCGGCAGGATTTATCCGAGAGATATACCACTCCGAGTGGCTCGCTAATGTCGTCATGGTTCCCAAGAAGGACAAATCGCTCCGAATGTGCATTGATTTCAAGCACATCAACCGAGCCTGCCCGAAAGATCATTTTCCTCTCCCTCGCATAGATCAAATTGTTGACTCGACCGCGGGATGCGAGAGATTGTCTTTTCTAGACGCCTACTCCGGGTACCACCAGATCCGTCTGTACGGACCCGACGAGGTAAAAACAGCTTTCATCACTCCATTCGGGTGCTTCTGCTATATCACCATGCCATTCGGCCTCAAGAATGCCGGAGCCACATTTATGCGAATGATTCAGAAGTGTCTACTCACTCAAATCAGTCGGAATGTGGAAGCGTATATGGATGATATCGTCGTCAAGTCACGAAAAGGTTCCGACCTGCTCGCTGACCTCGCCGAAACATTTGCCAACCTCAGAAGGTATGATATCAAGCTCAATCCATCAAAGTGCACATTCGGAGTTCCTGGTGGCAAGTTACTCGGTTTTCTCGTTTCCGAGCGAGGGATCGACGCTAATCCAGAAAAGATCGGCACTATTCTCCGAATGAAACGCCCTGTGCGAGTGCACGATGTCCAGAAGCTTACTGGATGCTTGGCCGCATTAAGTCGATTCATCTCACGACTCGGTGAAAAGGCATTGCCTCTTTACCGACTGATGAAGAAGGCAGACAAGTTCGAGTGGACTCCAGAAGCTGATGCAGCGTTTGCCGAGCTAAAAGCTCTGCTCTCCACCCAGCCGATGCTTGCTGCTCCAATCAGCAAAGAGCCTCTGTTGCTTTATATCGCAGCCACAGGACAAGTCGTCAGTACAGTGCTTACGGTCGAGCGGGAAGAAGAAGGAAAAGCTTTCAAAGTTCAGCGCCCAGTGTATTAGTTGTCTGAAGTCTTGACTCCATCCAAGCAGAGATATCCTCATTATCAGAAGCTTGTGTATGGAATATACATGACCATAAAGAAGGTTGCTCATTATTTCTCTGATCATTCCATCACAGTCGTCAATGACGCTCCTCTATCAGAGATTTTGCACAACAGAGATGCAACTGGTCGAGTGGCGAAATGGGCGATTGAACTTCTTCCCCTTGATATCAAGTTTGAGGCAAAGAAAGCCATTAAGTCCCAGGCAATAGCAGATTTCCTCGCCGAGTGGATCGAACAGCAGCAGCCAACTGAAGTTCACTCGGAGCATTGGACCATGTTTTTTGATGGCTCTAAGATGTTGAATGGTTCCGGTGCTGGGGTTGTCCTGGTTTCCCCCAAAGGAGATAAGCTCAGATATGTGCTCTAGATTCACTTTGATTCCTCCAACAATGAGGCAGAGTATGAGGCCCTCTTGTACGAATTGCGCATGGCCATTTCACTTGGCGTCCGTCGCCTGATGGTCTATGGCGATTCAGATTTAGTGGTCAACCAAGTGATGAAGGAGTGGGACGTGAGAAGCCCAGCCATGACTAGATACTGCAGTGCAGTGAGGAAGCTGGAAAAGAAGTTCGAGGGGTTGGAGCTCCATCATATACCCCGACTGAAAAATCAAGCAGCTGATGATCTAGCAAAGATAGGTTCCAAGAGAGGAGCCATTCCGAGTGGTGTGTTCTTGGAGCATATACACACTTCGTCAGTCAAAGAAGATCCTTTCACCGAAGAGGATCCACAACCCAAGAGTGCCACAGATCCGACTGAGGTTGAAGTCCCAGCAGTGGTCGACTTGGTCATGGAGGTCTTGGTGGTCATTCCCGACTGGACAGTTCCGTATATCGCGTATATCCTGAGCAAAGAGCTTCTGGAGGATGAGGAAGAGGCTCGACAGATCGTCCGTCGATCTAAAGCCTTTACCGTAATCAAAGGACAGTTATATAGAGAAAGCGCGACTGGAGTTGGTCAGAAGTGCATAACACCAGAAGAAGGTCGAATCATCCTTAATGATATTCACTCGAGGACCTGTGGTCATCATGCGTCCTCTCGGACCATCGTGGCCAAAGCATACCGAGCCGAATTTTACTGGCCAAAGGCGAATGAGATGGCAAAGGAAATAGTGGATAAGTGCAAGGGATGTCAGTTCTACTCGAATATGTCGCACAAGCCTGCATCGGCTCTGAAGACCATTCCACTCGTTTGGCCTTTCGCAGTATGGGGGTTGGACATGGTTGGTCCTTTGAGAACAGGTCGAAGTGGCTTCACGCATGTACTGGTGGCAGTCGACAAGTTCACCAAGTGGATTGAGGCTAAACCAATCAAGAACCTTGACGCCGGTACTGTTGTTAGCTTCATCAGAGAACTGATATTCAGATATGGAGTCCCGCACAACATCATTACGGATAATGGGTCGAACTTTGACTCGGAGGAATTCAGGGATTTCTGCAACTCTCAAGGCACAAGAGTCGACTACGCTTCAGTCGCCCATCCGCAGACGAATGGACAAGCAGAGCGAGCCAATGGCCTGATTCTCAAGGGATTGAAACCCCGGCTGATGCGTGATCTCAAGCATGCAGCTGGAGCATGGGTAGACAAACTTCCCTCGGTGCTTTGGGGACTGCGGACCACACCTAATCGATCGACCGGAAGAACTCCATTCTTCTTGGTCTACGGAGCTGAAGCAGTCTTGCCGAGTGATCTTCTCCACAATGCTCCTCGAGTTGAGATCTACAACGAAGCAGAAGCTGAACAAGCGCGGCAGGACGCAGTCGACCTTTTAGACGAAGAAAGGGAGATGGCTCTGATCCGATCGACCATCTACCAACAAGATTTGCGTCGTTTCCACGCCAGAAATGTGAGGGGTCGAGCCTTCCAAGAAGGAGATTTAGTCCTCCGAGTGGATCAGAAGAAACCACACAAGCTTGCTCCTTCTTGGGAAGGACCCTTCATTGTCACCAAAGTTCTCCACAACGGGGCGTACCGTCTTTACAACGTCGAACATGATATCGACGAGCCCCGAGCTTGGAACGCGGAACTACTCCGCCCATTTTACACTTAAGTTTATCACTCGGATGAGTTGCAATAAAGTACTCCTGTAGTTCATGGATTTCAAAATAATAGTGTCATAGTTCCTCCATAATTTTTGTCACTTTTTATTTTTGTCCAATAAATTTTTTCCCTCAGTGGGTGACTTAGCCGCGAATCCGTTTCGCCTAAGTTTGTAAAAATCCTTACCGAGTGGTGAGCCAGACTCCCACTCGGAGGCTTAGCTGCGAATCCGTTTCGCCTAAGATTAAATAAAATCCTACCGAGTGGTAAGCCAGACTTCCACTCGGGGGCTTAGCTGCAGTCCAAGTACTCGCCTAAGTTATAAAAATCCTACCGAGTGGTAAGCCAGACTTCCACTCGGAGGCTTAGCTGCAGTCCAAGTACTCGCCTAAGTTATCGAAATCCTACCGAGTGGTAAGCCAGACTTCCACTCGGAGGCTTAGCTGCAGTCCAAGTACTCGCCTAAGTTATAAAAATCCTACCGAGTGGTAAGCCAGACTTCCACTCGGAGGCTTAGCTGCAGTCAAAGTACTCGCCTAAGATATAAAAATCCTACCGA
>NC_057794.1:218435447-218442704 GCF_018294505.1 Triticum aestivum | reverse complement strand
TTTTGAAAATCCTACCGAGTGGAGAGCACACCTCCCACTCGGGGGCTTAGCTGCAGCCCAGTGCTCGCCTAAGATATAAAAATCCTACCGAGTGGGGAGCAAACCTCTCACTCAGGGGCTTAGCTGCAGCCCAGTGCTCGCCTAAGATATAAAAATCCTACCGAGTGGAGAGCAAACCTCTCACTCGGGGGCTTAGCTGCAGCCCAGTGCTCGCCTAAGATATAAAAATCCTACCGAGTGAAGAGCAAACCTCTCACTCGGGGGCTTAGCTGCAGCCCAGTGCTCGCCTAAGTGGATTAAGGAATAAGTCGACTGCAGTGAGCGTCTTGCTTTGAACCTGCAAAAGACATTTCAAGCCAAAAGCAATCATGTTCAAACATCAAATTCAAGTTCGGAACGATACCTAAAGGAACCGAAAGTGGTCAGGCGCTAAGCCTGTTAAGGTTTATCGGTTACAACTCCACTCGGCATACCGAGGCAAATTTAAAGCGTCGAGCTTAAAAGAAGTTTTTTACCCCTCCTGGGGAGGGCTGGAAGGTGCAACAAACTCATCAAGATCAATTCCATCTGCGATCCGAGTGGCAGCAGCAATGAAAGTTTCCATAAAGGACCTGAAGTCGTGTTTCTTGGTGTTGGCCACCCGGAGGGCCGCCAGCTTGTCTTCTCGCGCATCTTTGCAGTGGACTCGGGCCAGACACAGAGCAACATCTGCACCGCACCGAGCCGAGGACTTTTTCCACTCCTGCACTCGACCAGGGACTGTGTTCAAGCGAGCCATCAGCGACTCGAGGTCGTGTTGGAGTGTCTCCCTGGGCCAGAGCGTTGAGTCGATGCGAGATGTGCCGACCTTCAGCCTTGCAAGATAGTCCACGACAGCTGCAACACGGGACTCCAGTCGGAAAACATTCATGGCAACTTCGTCGTTCACCGGAGAATTGACGGGGTCAAGGTTTGGTTCCAGCCGGCTAGTCTCTTCTTCAAAGTCTTGACAAAATTCTGCAAGGGCGATCACCGAGTCAAGGCAATGGTCGAATGGAGAAATCACAGTTGAAAATGATTGTTTAGCGTAAAGGTTTACCTTCAAGCATAAGGAACAGCTTCTTGGCAAGACCACTCTGGAAGGCCTCGAGATCATTTTTCTTCTCAAGAGCAGCTTTCAGATTGGTATTTTCTTGCTCAAGCTTGGTGACTGAAGCTAACTTCTCGTCAGCAAGCTTGATGTTCTCAGCTAGTTCAAGGTCTTTTTTCTGTTGGTCCTCCTTCACCTTACCTGCAAGTTACAGCAAGATCAAATTTTGAAACAAATAAAGGGAAAAAGCAGTCGTCGAGGTCTCACCAAACATACCTTTGGTCTCCTCCTTTGCCTTCGTCAGATTCTCCTGAGCCAGCTTCAAATCCAGCTCGAGCTGAATGTGCTTGTTTTTCAGCTCAGTGTAGCGAGCCGCAAGGTCACAGGATCTCTGCGAAGAATCAATCGACTAAATGTCAAAGATAATTCACTTCCGAGTGGAACAGGAAAAATCATGCATTTCTAAGACTACAGCCGAATACAAGCATTCGACCGTAGTCTCGGGGACTACACCCAGTGGGTGCACTCAGCGTGCCCCCGCTAATCCTATTGAAGACAGAGTCGACCAGTCGACCTAAAAAAACAAGATGTATTCTTTAAGACTATAATCGACTGCAAGCAGTCGACCACAGTCTCGGGGACTACACCCAGTGGGTGCACTCAGCGTGCCCCCACCGGTTTGCGAAATCCATTCGCCATAGTCGAATGACGGAAAGACTGAACTTATAAAGCCTAAGGCCGACTGCCAGCAGTCGACCTTAGCCTTGGGGACTACACCCAGCGGGTGCACTCAGCGTGCCCCCGCTAACACAGAGTTTAAATCGACACACCTAGTGGGTGATCACTATAAATTCTGGAAAGAAAACAAGCGGTGGTCGACTGACCTGAACATTGCTTTGAAGGGCGGAACTGGCGTCGTAAGCTGCCTGGCTTGCATCCCGGATGGTCTTCAACTGCTCCATCATGATCCCTGCCTGGCGTATCGCCTCCTTCGCGGCGCCAGCTTGGTCCTCTAGGACGTGGTGCGTCGTGAAGAGGGAGGGCTGCAGAGCACTCGTCAGTGGATCTGCGAAGGACACAGTGTGTCGAGTGGTGTTCTCCTCCTCCGCGACCAGAGTCTCAGGCACCGTCACATCCTGGGGCACCCTGCCAGCAGACGCTTTCCTACTCCTTCTGTGCTTCAGCGGTTCCTCATCTTCATCATCATCAGGGAGAGTGATAACAACATTGGATGGAGCTACAGAAAAGAATCAGAATTAGAGATCATGAGTCAGTCGACTAGAAACGGTGTTAAGAGTATAGTACCAGGTTTTGAGGTTGCTGCGTCCTCCATCTCATGGCCGTCAGCCCGGGCTGAGGTCTCAGAAGTAGCAGCACTGCAACTCCAAAGAATCAGTCGACTAACTCCAGCGCCAAACAGAGATAACGTTCGCACAAAACAAGAAGACTTAAGCAGCATGATTACCCTGATATGGTGGGGATGGACACCTTCATCTTCGGCAGGAGCTTGGTCGGCTTTGACGGGGCCGCCCTGGGCTGCTTCGACGCCTTTTCAGTCGGCGCTAGAGAGGTGGTCCGAGGGCGCTTGGTCGACTGTGTAACAGTCGCAATCCCCTTGCCATGTTCAGTCGCAGGGTCATGGACAAGTTTCGACCGCCTTTCCGAGCGCGGTGGTGCGACCTCCTCCTCCTCCTCTTCTTCGTCCTCCTCCTCCTCCTCCTCATCATCATCATCATCTTCATCGTCATCGTCATCATCATCATCCTCAGCGGCGTCCGAGTCCCACTCCTCCTCCTGGCTCTCGCCCCCGCTCGCTTCTCCCTCCTCAGTCGGAGCCTGTGCTCCATTGGGCATCGAGTACAGCTCAGTGAGGGCCTGATAGACATCAAGACAAAGATCAGTCGACCGATCGGCAGAGAAAACAGAAATAAATGTGACAAGAATACAATGGGAAGTGGAGCAGACATACCTTGTTTGGATCACTGTGGTGGTCGAGCGGAGGAATCCTTCTGGCTCCGCGAGGGTTATCCTTGTTCCCAGTAACAGCGGCCATCCACCTTTCCAGAGTGGCATCGTCGACTGCTTCTGGATTGACCCGAGTCACATCCTCAGTCCCGCGGTACAACCACATGCAATGGCTCCGGAACTGAAGAGGCTGGATACGACGCCTAAGAAAAACCTCTAGGAGATCCATACCCGTCACTCCCTCCAGAACCAACTGAACTACACGCTCCATCAGCATCTTCACGTCAGCTTTCTCCTCCGGAATCACCTTCAGAGAGGAGGGCTTGCTCACTCGGCCCATGGTGAACTGAGGGAGTCCACTCGACTGTCCCGGCGTCGACTGATCCTGGCAGTAGAACCAGGTCGACTGCCAGCCTCTGACTGACTCGGGAAATGTCATGGCTGGGAAGGTGCTCTTGTTCCTCACCTGGATCCCCAGACCCCCACACATTTGGACAACTCGGTTTTTTTTCGTCGCCTGGGCTCGCCTTCTTCACGGTCTGAGAGCGACACGTGAATATGTGATTGAACAAACCCCAATGCGGTCGACAACCCAGGAAACTCTCACACATGGACACAAACGCGGCAAGATAGACGATAGAATTCGGGGTGAAGTGGTGGAGTTGCGCTCCAAAGAAGTTCAAGAAACCACGAAAGAAAACGCTCGGCGGCAAAGAAAATCCGCGGTCGACATGGGTAGCCAGAAGCACGCACTCACCCTCTTCCGGCTGGGGCTGCCACTCTTTCCCCGGAAGCCTTGCAGCTCCATGAGGGATCAGGCCCTCGTTGGCCATGTCGAGGAGATCCGTCTCCGTGATGGTCGATTGGATCCAATCTCCCTGGACCCAGCCTTTCGGCAGGCGAGATCTACACGAAGACCCGCCACGACTGGTGGATCTCCCCTTCGCCTTCTCCGTCGCCGACGCCTTCTTCGCGCGTTCCAGCGCCGCCGTCTTCTCCTTGACCATGGCTGCCGGCGAGACGCGCGAGGAGAAGTTGTGCGGAGGCGAGAGCGAGCGCGTTGGGCGGAGACGAAGGGAGCAGAGAGAGAATGTTGAGGCACTGCTCAAAAAACCCTCGCCAGGCGCATTTATAAGATCCATTCCGAGTGGATGACAGGTGGGCCCGGTTGACCTAATCAAATCCTTAAACAGTTGCGCGGGCGTGATACGTGGCGAAAAAAGCGGCGCGGGGATCGAGGCGTCTATGCCCTGTCCCATCCGAGCGCCGCGGTCCGCCCCGCTTCGCGCGCTTCCCTAAATTTCGTATCCCGCGGAATCCGCGAACGGCAGATCGGTCTGCCAGACGCGGGATTTCCTGCGATCCGTCGCTCGGAAATCGGCGAAGTCCAAAAGATCACTCGACGAAGGAAAAGAATGGATCGAGTTGACTGAAGAAAAGTTGTTCACTATCAACAAAGAGATTTTTTGGTTCAAAACAACGCACGACCAGTATGCGAAGGCTAATCGGGAACAACATCAACTCCTTCATCACTCAAGCCTCAATCCATTCGGGGGCTAATGATGGAGTCATGTACCTAGGGTAGGGTCACAGACCTGATCTAAGTACCCTGCCCAAGGACACCGTTAGAAGAGATCATCTTCCAGTCGACCTACGAGGGACTCACTCGACTGACTTGAAGGACTCGATCACGAAGACTCACTCGACCACCAGAAGGTCAAGAGGCACTCTGCACTGCAACGGTCTGTAATTAAGTAGACTTTATGATAGTAAAGACACTTTATGTGGGGCGTTACCAGTAACGCCCCGGACTTAATGTACCTTAAACCCTTCATTACGTGGGTTGGCTGGGGTCCTGGCGCACTCTATATAAGCCACCCCCCTCCACAGGCAGAAGGGTTCGGCACCTTGTAATCCATATACACATAATCCACTCGACCGCCTCCGGGCTCCGAGACGTAGGGCTTTTACTTCCTCCGAGAAGGGCCTGAACTCGTACATCTCTTGTGTTTACAACCTCTCCATAGCTAGGACCTTGCCTCTCCATACCTACCCCCACTCTACTGTCAGACTTAAATCCACGACACCTGGCCCATTAATAAGGTGACGCAGCACCTAGAATAGCCTATGGACGAATATTATGAAGTTGCATCTTGTATATTTTGTCCAAGGCTTCATGCACTCCTTATGGCGGCTTCAAAGTCCTAAAATCATCACTTGTAACTCCGTTCTTGATCCCCTTGCGCATGCCATCAACTCCATGCGTGTTCTTGCTCCAATGTTCATCCTTCTCCAAGCTAGGCCCTTCATTTGTAAGCAAAACAAATGTATCCAATTTAGGCAGCATCATAATCTCATGAACATTAGAATCATTACCAAGAAACGAAAGTACCTGGTAATTTAATTGGCGTGCGCGAGCTCTAGTAATTGGTCCAGTATATGTAACAATAGGGGCTGTGGGTGTAACAATGGTATTGATGTCCTCATCACCCCGTCGCCCCGTGGTTCTTCTTCTAGCTGCACCGACCCGCATCACCGCTGTGTCGCCCCTTCGGGCCATAGTACCGCGGCCCGCGGTCCACCGCCGCCCAGAGGCCGTCCGCTCCAGGTTGTCCCCGTGGCAGCATCGGCCCTCGCGCCGCCACTGCGTCGCCCCGTCGGGCCGTAGCGAGCGTGGCACGTGGTCCACGCCGCCGTCCAGAGGCCGCCCCCGCGGTTGCACCGACCGCGCTCCTCCGCCGCGCCGCCCCTTCGGGTTGTCACGCCGCGGCCCGCGGTCCCTGCCGCCGCCCCGAGGTCTTCCCGCCGTCACCCCGACCTGCCCGCCGCCGCTGCGTCGCCCCTTCGGGCCGTAGCGCGGCAGCCCACCGTCCACTTCGTCGTCCACGCGCGTTGACTTTCCGTGGTATGCGTCGCGCCACCTCCCATGGCGCGAGAACGCCACCGTCTGCGGTGGTCTTCGTCATGCTGTCGGGTTCTTCGCCTACTTCGAGCACCGCCGCCGCGCTCCTAACCTAGCCGCCGCCGCCGCTCTTCTTTGGCCGCCGCCGCTACCCACGTAGCCGCCACCACCCGTCCACCTCTTTCGTCTTCGTCCAGCACCGGCCCGTCGCCAGCGTCGCCGTCATCTACCTCGACCCCCTCGTCTACTCCGACAACCGCAGGCGACATCGGCTCCGCGCTGATTGACGCCGCAACCGTCGTCGAGTCCTTCTTTGCTGGCCTCTCCGACTCCTCCGACATGGCGTACAACTTGTGCAGGTCCTCGTCTATGCATGCCCGGTGCTGGCAACACCGATGCGTGCCTTCGTCCACGATGTTTCCCCGGGCCTGGCAAGCCTGGTGTGGCGCTTCGTCAACTTCGTCTTTGTCCGTCTACGCATGCCCGGTGCTGGCAACACCGATGCGTGCCTTCGTCTACGATGTGTCCCCGGGCTTGGCAAACCCGCCGCGATGCGTCGTCAACAACGTCTTCTTCCCGGCGCACCACTACTTCGACACCACTGCGCCCATGCTAACTCGGCGCGCTCTTGCGCCCGCGGCTCCACGATGACATCCTCGACACCGGCTCCCCGACTCGACATCGACCACGACATTTTACGCATGGCTACCTCGACCACGGCTACACCACCCTCGGCTCTCGGCTATATCGACAAACGGCACAAAGGGCTACCGCCTGCTTGAGCAACCTCGTTGGTTTCTACTCCAGCCACGACTCCGCGATGCGTCGACCGTTACGACTGTGGGGGGGGGGGTGTCCGTCGGCTTGCCTTCGGATTCTTCTCCAGTCTCACCGTCTGCGTCGCTACCATTGTGATTGCGGGGGAATGTTGAGTATCGTGATTATTAGGAAAGCTAGGATAGCGTAGGATATTATTCTACCTTGCCTTGTACTTCAAGATGATCATGTATTCCTATATATATACCCATGAGGCTCAAGCAATACAATGAACGATTATTCCACCAACCCCTCTCTCCCTTCTAACAAAGAATAATTATTTCTCATCCAGGGTGACAAATAGTCAATCCCAATTTTATACTCCCTCCGTCCGGAAATACTTGTCTGATGAATGGATGTATCTAGATGTATTTTAGTTCTAGATACAACCATTTGTATCTATTTCTACGACAAGTATTTTCGGACGGAGGGAGTATTCCAAACGTAATTTATTCATGAAGCGGTCGTAAGATTCCCTCGGTTGAAAAATAACTTGTTCTGCACC
>NC_057794.1:218421443-218435090 GCF_018294505.1 Triticum aestivum | reverse complement strand
AGTGCCGTTTTCTGTGAAAGAAAAAAAGAATTCGCTGGTTTGAGAGGCCCGGTAGGCCTACCTCACGAGACGACGTCGTGGCTATCACCGCGTAGTTTCGGACGCAAAATGAGACAGCCGAGCGTCGTTGCCCCGTCGTCCCGTCCCCAAACCAAACCAATCCCGATTACCCAAACGCAACGAACACACCGCGGCGGCCAGGCGCCTCCGTCCTCAATTCCCAGCACAACCGAGAGAAACACGGAAGCGGACGCCGGGGCACGCTCGCCGGGGAGGCCACCATGGACATGGACAGCGTGGAGTGCCTCTCCCTCCCGGACGCCTCCATGGACGTAGACGACGTCGACAGCCACCAGCACCAGCACCACCACCACAGCATCCCGATCCATCCCGTGCACCTCGCCGCTAACGGGGGCGTCGGAGGACGCGCGTTCGCGAAGATGAACGCCGGGGGCGCGGCCGGGGCCGGGGGAGTGGGTGCTACCGCGGGCGCCACCGGCGGGCCACCGGCGACCAGCGTACACGAATTGCTCGAGTGTCCTGTCTGCACCAACTCCATGTTCCCGCCCATCCACCAGGTAGGTGCTCTTCGTGGCACTCCGCGTTCCCTGATTTCGGGGTGGCTTGTCTACGCTTCTCGATTTGAGATGAGTATGCGTGTGGGTTTGAGTCTAGAACTGGATCCGGTGGCTGTGATTAGGGTATTCAGGTGCACAAAGGTTGGTCTTTATGCTAATTTTTATGGGATCGAATTAGACTCGCGTATTCTAGCGGAATCGTTTAGCTGGAATGGGGATTTTTGCTCCCTGTAGGGATTGGGTGGTTGTGATTCGAAATGGGCACATATACGGATTTTTGTTAGGTTTTGCGTTGATTTGCTCCCTTCCATGCACATATTGAATTGACACATATCTTCTGTTTTGGATCTGAGTCGAGCTATTAGTGTGTGGAGTCTTTCCCTATCTACGAATTAATTGTATTATTTAGGGGGTAATTTATCTTTTTGTTGCTTTCGCAAGCTCCAAATACTACTTTGGAATAGTGGAGCAATTTTTTTGGTTTTATTTACCGCTTAGCTTGTTTTTTCTTTTAATTTACTGTTTAGCTTGTTGCCGATCATTTGTCTTGTTGCTGCTTTTAGTAACCTTTGGTACTTTTAGTTTCTTGGACTGTATGCAACTGAGAGCAATTGTTGATCCAGTGAGAAATTGTTGATCCTGTCGCTTAGGTAGTATGATGAGGAACACCGGATGAAAAAAAAATATCGAGTGTCAGATTTGTTTGGCTACTTCTAGATGCTTCCACTCTAGTGTAGTGTTTCTTTTCTTTTCTTTTCTTTCTACCCTATCTGCTGTTTCTAGAGTTCTCTAGTTATAAGTACCTGTTGTTAGGAAATATGCAACTTGTATTCTCATGAGGCCATAGGCCGATATATATACATGTATAGATGTGAACATATGCAGGAAACCCCTTATATAACGGGATTAATACAAAGGGGTACATGACTTATAATAACTCATGGTGGATGAACAACACTGAGTTTGGAGAGATAAAAGCCATGTTGTGCTCTAGTCTGGACCTTCGTCAGGAAATCCGCCAACTGTAACTCGGAAGGCACATACTGAAGAGCAATAACCTGATCCTGCACACCAGCGCGTACATAGAAAGCATCAACACCAATATGCTTGGTGAGCTCATGCTTCACAGGATCACGCGCAATGCTAATAACACCTGTACTGTCAGATAAGAGCGGAGTCGGTGTAGTGACAGAAACACCAAAATCCTGAAGTAACCACCGTAACCAAGTCACCTCTGCCGTCAAAAGAGCCATTGCTCGCAACTCAGCCTCGGCACTCGAACGGGAAACTGCAATCTGTTTCTTCGTCTTCCAGGCAATGAGAGAACCATCAAGAAAAACACAGTAAGCAGAAAGTGAACGGCGATCTGAAGGATCACTAGCCCACGTAGCATCCGAATAAGCCTGAAGCTGTAAAGAACTGGAGCGAGGAAAGAATAGACGGTGAGAGATTGTGCCCCGAAGATATCGGAGAACACGAAGGAGATGACTATAGTGGACCGATGTGGGAGCAGAGACGAACTGACTCAGAATATGAACCGGATAAGAGATATCCGGACGAGTGACAGCTAGATAGACAAGACTGCCAACAAGATGACGATAACGCGTCGGGTCAGGGAGGGGATCACCATCAGTAGCACGGAGGTGAACATTGAGCTCCATAGGAGTCTCAACAATGCGTTCATCAGTAAGAGCAGTAAGAGCAGCACGAGCAAGAAGATCCTGAATATACTTTTCCTGGATATAAAAAAGCCATCAGAGGTAGAAGAGACTTCAATCCCAAGAAAGTAGCGAAGAGGGTCAAGATCAGACATAAGAAACTGCTCACTAAGACGGGCCTTTACAAAGGCAATATACTCGGGGTCATCCCCAGTGATGACCATGTCATCAACATAGAGAAGAAGAAGAGTCTGACCACGAGGAGAAAGGTGAATAAACAATGCCGGATCATGAGCACTTGCTGAAAAACCAGCAGCAGTGACCACAGAGGCAAAACGCTCAAACCAGGCACGGGGGCTTGCTTAAGGCCATAGAGAAAGCGACGAAGACGACAGACCATGCCATCAGGAACAGAATACCCAGGTGGTGGCTGCATGTACACCTCCTCACGCATCTCACCATTAAGAAAAGCATTCTTAACATCAAGCTGAGATATAGACCAGTGGCGTGCAGAGGCAACGGCAAGAAGTGTACGAACAATGGTCATATGTGCCACAGGAGCAAAAGTCTCGTCATAATCACGACCATGCTCCTGCTGAAAACCACGAGCCACAAGACGAGCTTTGTGACGCTCAAGAGAACCATCGGAGCGAGTTTTAACCTTGTAGACCCACTTACAAGTGATGGGACGGACTCCGGGAGGAAGGGAAACAAGATCCCAGGTACCAGTGCGTTCAAGAGTAGCAATCTCCTCTGCCATCGCAAACTGCCATTCAGGATGAACAACAGCCTGACGATAAGAAGTCGGCTCAAGAACAGCAGCACCAGCGGTGGGAAATCCAAAGCGATCAACAGGCGGACGAGGACGAGAACGCAAGCCATAGTAGGCTGAGAGGAAGATGACGACACATCCACGGAGGCATCCACAGGACGTGAACGACGAGTGTAATACTGAGGAAGAGATGGAACAATAGAAGGAGGAATCGCCAAGGTAGAATCGAGGGGTGGCGACGAAGAAGTCACCGGAGATGAAGGTGTAGAATCCGGTGACATGCTAGACGAGGAGACCGTGGAAGATGGTGGCATCAAATCGACTAGAGGTGGAGAAGCAGAGGGAGCGGAACGAATAGGCACAGGCTCGACGGGGGTGATAGGTGAGTCAGGAAAAGTGAGGAAAGAGATATCCTCCACTGAAAAGGTCGAGGAAGATGGGCGTGGGTAGAAGGGACGAGACTCATCAAAAGTCACGTCTCGAGAGATACGCATTCGACGACCGATAGGATCCCAACAACGATAGCCCTTATACTCATCACTGTAGCCTAAAAAGACACACCCAACAGACTGAGCGGTCAGTTTGGTGCGTTCGTGAGGGGCAAGAAGAACATAGCAAACACAACCAAACAAGCGAAGTATCGAATAATCGGGAGAACGATCAAAAAGACGCTCGAAAGGAACATCACCCTGTAGAGCAGCGGAAGGCTGGAGATTGATAAGATAAGTGGAGGTGGAGATGGCCTCAGCCCAAAAATGAGGCGGGAGAGAGGCAGTAATCAGTAATGCACGAGCCGTCTCAAGAAGATGACGATGCTTTCGCTCAGCCACACCATTCTGAGCATGAGTACCAGGACAAGAGAATTGAGAGAGAGTGCCTTCCTCAGCAAGAACACCACGCAACATCTTAAAGATATACTCGCTAGCAGAGTCAGCACGAAGAACACGAATGGGTGAAGAGAACTGAGTATGAACCATGGCAGCAAAACGCTTATAAATAGACAACACCTCACTACGAGAAGTCATGAAATAAAGCCATGTGTAACGAGAGAAGTCATCTATGAAAATAATATAGTATTTATGACCACCTTTGGAAGCGAAAGGAGCCGGACCCCATACATCAGAATGGACTAAATCAAAAGGACGCTTAGACATTGACTCACTATGTGAATATGGTAACTGAATCTGCTTGCCAAGACGACAACCCTGACACTCTAAAGAGACATCTCCTGAGACAGACCCCAGAAGGCCTCGACGAACTAAAGACGACAACCGAGAACCACACAGATGACCAAGTCGATGATGCCACTGCTTGAAGGAACCAGTAACAGAGGCGATTGAAGCGGAGGAACTGGCGATAGTGGTGGCAGCAGAAGGAACATGAAGCCAGTCCAACTCCCAAAGACCCTGAGAATCACGGCGGCGAGGGCCAGCCCCAACCAGAGTGTGCGTGCAACGGTCCTGGACAGAACAAGAGTCAACGTCAAGGATGACGCGACAACCAGAATCAGTAAGTTGACCAGCAGAAAACAGATTCATGGCGAGTCGAGGAACATGAGCAACATCAGGAACAGAGTAAGGAGTGATAAGAGTGCCTCTACTAACGACAGAAAGTGAAGTACCATCAGCAGTGAGGACATGAACCGGAGAATCCAGCGAGCGAAGAGAGGACAAAATGAAAGAATGAGAAGACATATGAAAAGAAGCTCCAGAGTCCAGAACCCATGGGGATGTACCTGACTGTGTAGAGGGTGATTGCTCAGTGCGGGAAGCATCAGTCACAGAACCAGCAGTACCCGTCGAGGAAGAACCTGAAGCCGCGAGCAGACGCTTAAGTCTCAGAATATCCTGCTCAGTCAAAGTAATGGCTGAAGCTGTCGAGGTAGATGACGAAGTCCCTGAAGATGATGATCGTGCCTTGCGCAGGTGTTTCTTCTTCGTGTAGCACTGAGACTCAAGATGACCATCATTGTTGCAGTAGTCGCAATGTGGACGGGGGCGACCTGAGCCTCCAGAAGGAGTGGGCAAAAGCGGCGGAGCACTCGAGCGAGAAGGGGTCGGTGCAGCAGGTGGCATAGGAGCACGAGTAGCGAGCACAGAGGGAACCTCCAGCAAACCAGCACCACGTAAGCGAGTCTCCTCAGCACGAATCTCAGAAAGCGCCTCCATGAGAGAAATACGGCCACGAGCAAACAACTGAGCACACCGGGGCTCAAACTCCTTACGGAGCCGAGACAGGAACTCATAGACGCGATGAAACTCCAAATTGGCCTGGACAGCCTGGCAACAGGGGCAGGTACGACAACCAGCACTGCGGAGAGAATCAAGCTGGCGCCAGATAACAGAACTCTGTGCATAGAAGTCATCAATAGTAGAGTCACCCTGCTGAAGAGCATGCTCCTAACGGACCACAGAAAGGTATAAGGCATCACCAGAGGGCTGATAGCGCTGACGAAGACGGGTCCACATCTCAAAGACAATAGGAAGACCCAGAAACTCAGAAGCAAACTGAGGCAGAACACTAGCAGTGAGAACAGCAGCAGCACGAGCATCATCATCAAGCCACTGGGTGTAAGCAGACAGAGCACCATGATAAATCTGAAGAGCCTCCTCATAAGCCAAAACCTTCTCATCATAAGCACGATCAACAGCCTCATCAGCAAGCTTAGCCGCATCCTTGGCGGCCTGATTAGCATCCGAAGCAAGAACCAGTGGAGTCGGAGGAGTAGGGGCCACCGGAGGAATTGGACGTGGCGGATAGCAGACCTCGCCAGAAAGAACACCCCGGAGACGGATGCCACGCATGTGAATGCGCATGAAGCCAGTGAACTCGGTGTAGTTAGTACCATCAAAGATCACCGGACAGCGAGGGACAACAACATAGCCGGAAGATGCGGACATCGTGCCTGTTCTTTTTTTTTACAGGCAGCAGCAGTCACGCGGGAATAACAGAGGCTTCCGACGGGCAGCAGACGGCAACCGCCGGACGAGGAGCAGTCTGGCGGAGAGATCCGGCGAGAAGAGCAGCTGGCGGCGAGAACGGCAAGGAGCTGCAGAGAGTGGAAACGGGCAGTTGGCAGGGAGATCCAACGAGGAGCGGCGACCGGTGTCTAGTTGTTGGAAGAGCAGCAGCCCGACGGAGATCCGATCCAAAGAGGCGACCAGCTTGCTCGATCCAAAGGATGCGGCGTGAGCGTTAGGAAGGAGTCGGCCTTGGGTGGACCGATCAGAGAGGAGCGGACGTGAGAACCGGCGCTACGATAGAGAAAAGCCACGACGCCGGCCATGGAGGATCAACAACACGAGTTGCGGCGTGTGAAAAAATTGACCTAGTGATGGAGTCATGTACCTAGGGTAGGGCCACAGACCTGATCTAAGTACCCTGCCCAAGGACACCCTTAGAAGAAATCACCTTCCAGTCGACCTACGAGGGACTCACTCGACTGACTTGAAGGACTCGACCACGAAGACTCACTCGACCACCAGAAGGTCAAGAGGCACTCTGCACTGCAACGGTCTGTAATTAAGTAGACTTTATGATAGTAAAGACACTTTATGTGGGGCGTTACCAGTAACGCCCCGGACTTAATGTACCTTAAACCCTTCATTACGTGGGCTGGCTGGGTCCTGGCGCACTCTATATAAGCCACCCCCCCACAGGCAGAAGGGTTCGGCACCCTGTAATCCATATACACATAATCCACGCGACCGCCTCCGGGCTCCGAGACGTAGGGCTTTTACTTCCTCCGAGAAGGGCCTGAACTCGTACATCTCTCGTGTTTACAACCTCTCCATAGCTAGAACCTTGCCTCTCCATACCTACCCCCCACTCTATTGTCAGACTTAGATCCACGACAGTTGACGCCCACCGTGGGGCAGGTGTTTTAGCGATTTTGTGGAGAAGTTGCGGTTCTTCCGAGTACTTTCATCATGGTAGCTGCTGGAGTTTTGGTCGAGGGTTGAGAGATTCGTCTCGGTGCTCTCACCTTCGTCGCCGACGACTCCGCCTGGCTCCAGGAGGCTTCACTCGACGTCGATGCGCTCCCCGTCCGCGGTGCGACGCATTTTCGCGCATGTGTCCGCGGCGTTCTGCTGCGGCAGCCGTCGACCCCATATCGGTCGACTCCCCTATCGACCGCCCTCCCGGTCTTCCGCCAGCGCAAGCGCTCGGGTCGGTCGAGGCTTCAGCCGTGGGTGAGACACGCGGTGGCTCCCCAGACGGCCACCACCCAAGTTGCGGCAATCGAGCCCGACGAATCTCTCTACGGCCTGTTCGATCTGTCGACTGGCTCCGTAGAGACTGCATCCGAATGTGATAGCAGTGATCCAGCGGCAGAAATCCTGATGGTCGACGGGCCTCGCAGCCCCCTGGCTTCGCCCGTGATGGTGGGACAGGCGACGGAGGCGACCCCGCGAGACCACGAAGAGTACCAGCCCGAGCCACTCGACTCTCTGCAAAGAGAGGAACTTCGCCGCAGGAACATGGACGCCCTGCATACTCCCATCGCAGGAAAAACCCCTGAGGCTCGTGCCTTGGAGGAGGCACGTTTGGCCTGGAGAATCTTCAGCGAGCACTCGACGAGCGCGCGCGGCAACGAGTTCCCGACACCAGTCGACGTCAACTCTTCCCGCCGACTCAGGTATATCGAACCCCAATCCAGAATTTAGCAGCTGCGACCTGTATTGCAGAGTCCATCCAGCCCTCTCAGTCGGAAGCTGGCAGAGGCTTGATGCAGATCTGGGATCTGCTCCGGGCAGCAGGAGATCAGAATTCGGCCGTGTCGCTGTCGCGCAATAGAATTCACAGTCGATCCGTCGCTGCGAATACGGTTCAGTCGGCTCACAGTCCCAGATCGCCTCCGCGGCGTGAAGGGCGCGAGAATCGGCGAGACCAATATGAAGACCGACACAACCGAGATGATAGGCGTCGAGTGCCCAATTCCCCTTCGAGGGATGGGTCTTACGCTCCTCGGCAGCAAGATGATAGACGTCAGCTCAGTGCGGGGCGAAGAGTTCCAGTCGACCCCAGAGAACCAGGCTTCGACGCGCGATCCATTATCGTGCAAGGCTTGGTCGACCGGAACAGAGCCCATCGAGGTGGACTCGACAGAGATGCGCCTACGAGCAGTCGAGTGCACGTTTCTGGTCCGGAATGTTTCAGCAGAGCTATCAGAGCCGCAGTGATTCCTCCCAATTTCAGGTTGGCAACAGGAGTCAGCAAGTTCACCGGTGAGTCTAAGCCTGAAACTTGGCTTGAGGACTACCGAGTGGCAGTTCAGATTGGTGGTGGGAATGACGAGGTGGCCATGAAGCATTTGCCCCTCATGTTGGAAGGTTCTGCCAGAGCGTGGTTGAATCAGTTACCTCCTAGCAGCATTTACACTTGGGAAGATCTGTCCCGAGTGTTCGTCAGAACGTTTGAAGGAACTTGCAAGCGACCGGCTGGATTGACGGAGCTGCAAGTCTGCGTGCAGAAGACCAATGAGACTCTCAGGGAGTATATTCAGAGATGGATCACTTTGCACCATACTGTGGAGAATGTGTCTGATCATCAGGCAGTCTGCGCCTTCAAGGATGGTGTCAAGAACAGAGAATTGAGTTTGAAATTTGGTCGAACCGGTGACATGACCTTGAGTCGGATGATGGAAATTGCTACCAAGTACGCCAACGGTGAAGAAGAAGACCGACTCCGAAGCGGCAAGCACAAGCCGAGCCAGTCGGAGAAGGGAAACACCAGTCGAAAGCAGAAGCGGAAGGCTGAACCGGCAGCTCCTGGAGAGGCTTTGGCCGTGGCTTATGAAAAGTTTAAGGGGAAACCAAAAGGATCCTGGAACCCTAAGAAGGTAAAAGATAAAGAAGAGAACGACGTGATGGATATGCCGTGTCACATCCACACGAAGAAAGACAAAGAGGGGAATATCATTTACCCGAAGCATACCACTCGCCAATGTCGACTCCTGATCCAGCAGTTTCAAGGAAAACAGTCTAAAGACAAGGAAAAGGAGTCGGACAAGGCCGAAGACAAGAAGGACAGTGAGGAAGGATATCCGCATGTCAACTCCATTCTGATGATCTTTGCAGATGTGGAAAGCAAGAGTCGATTGAAAGTCATTAACCGCGAGGTGAACATGGTAAACCCAGCAAAAGCAAATTATCTAAAATGGTCCCAAACACCCATCACATTCGACCAATCTGATCACCCGACTCATATTGCCACCCCTGGGAGGCAAGCTTTGGTGGTCGATCCAGTTGTCGAAGGCACTCGACTGACAAAAGTGCTGTTGGACGGTGGTAGCGGGCTGAATTTGCTGTATGCAGACACACTGAAAGGAATGGGCATTCCGATGTCCCGACTGAGCGCCAGTAACATGAGCTTTCATGGAGTTATACCAGGGAAGAAAGCCGAGTCACTCGGCCAAATAGCTTTGGACGTGGTGTTTGGTGATTCGAAACATTTTCGCAAAGAGAAATTGACGTTTGAGGTCGTGGATTTTCAGAGTGCATATCACGCCATTTTGAGGAGACCAGCTTATGCACGGTTCATGGCTCGACCATGTTACGTGTACCTCAAATTGAAGATGCCCGACCCCAAAGGAGTGATCACTGTCACCGGCGATCGGAAAAAGGCAGAAGAGTGCTTTCAGAAGGGCTCAAAGATTGCTGATTCCCAGGTGACAGCGGTCGAGTTTGAAGAATACAAGCAAAACGCAGATCCGAGTGATTTGCTGCGATCCAAGAAACCCGCCACAGAATCTGCATTTCAGTCGTCCGGTGAGACGAAGCCTGTTCACATTCACCCGACCGACCCCGATGCAGCTCCGACTCACATCTCCACAACACTTGACCCGAAATAGGAAGAAGCGCTCATCCAGTTCCTCCGTGAGAACTGGGACATTTTTGCATGGAAGCCCGCTGACATGCCAGGTGTTCCCAGGGGACTGGCTGAGCATCGCCTAAGTGTCGACTCATCAGCAAAACCAGTCAAAGAGCATCTTCGGCGGTCCGCCGTCCAGAAGAGAAAAGCCATTAGTGAGGAAGTGGCTCGACTGTTGGCGGCAGGATTTATCCGAGAGATATACCACTCCGAGTGGCTCGCTAATGTCGTCATGGTTCCTAAAAAGGACAAATCGCTCCGAATGTGCATTGATTTCAAGCACATCAACCGGGCCTGCCCGAAAGATCATTTTCCTCTCCCTCGCATAGATCAAATTGTTGACTCGACCGCGGGATGCGAGAGATTGTCTTTTCTAGACGCCTACTCCGGGTACCACCAGATCCGTCTGTACGGACCCGACGAGGTAAAAACAGCTTTCATCACTCCATTCGGGTGCTTCTGCTATATCACCATGCCATTCGGCCTCAAGAATGCCGGAGCCACATTTATGCGAATGATTCAGAAGTGTCTACTCACTCAAATCAGTCGAAATGTGGAAGCGTATATGGATGATATCGTCGTCAAGTCACGAAAAGGTTCCGACCTGCTCGCTGACCTCGCCGAAACATTTGCCAACCTCAGAAGGTATGATATCAAGCTCAATCCATCAAAGTGCACATTCGGAGTTCCTGGTGGCAAGTTACTCGGTTTTCTCGTTTCCGAGCGAGGGATCGACGCTAATCCAGAAAAGATCGACACTATTCTCCGAATGAAACGCCCTGTGCGAGTGCACGATGTCCAGAAGCTTACTGGATGCTTGGCCGCATTAATTCGATTCATCTCACGACTCGGTGAAAAGGCATTGCCTCTTTACCGACTGATGAAGAAGGCAGACAAGTTCGAGTGGACTCCAGAAGCTGATGCAGCGTTTGCCGAGCTAAAAGCTCTGCTCTCCACCCAGCCGGTGCTTGCTGCTCCAATCAGCAAAGAGCCTCTGTTGCTTTATATCGCAGCCACAGGACAAGTCGTCAGTACAGTGCTTACGGTCGAGCGGGAAGAGGAAGGAAAAGCTTTCAAAGTTCAGCGCCCAGTGTATTATTTGTCTGAAGTCTTGACTCCATCCAAGCAGAGATATCCTCATTATCAGAAGCTTGTGTATGGAATATACATGACCACAAAGAAGGTTGCTCATTATTTCTCTGATCATTCCATCACAGTCGTCAGCGACGCTCCACTATCAGAGATTTTGCACAACAGAGATGCAACTGGTCGAGTGGCGAAATGGGCGATTGAACTTCTTCCCCTTGATATCAGGTTTGAGGCAAAGAAAGCCATTAAGTCCCAGGCAATAGCAGATTTCCTCGCCGAGTGGATTGAACAGCAGCAGCCGACTGAGGTTCACTCGGAGCATTGGACCATGTTTTTTGATGGCTCTAAGATGTTGAATGGTTCCGGTGCTGGGGTTGTCCTGGTTTCCCCCAGAGGAGATAAGCTCAGATATGTGCTCCAGATTCACTTTGATTCCTCCAACAATGAGGCAGAGTATGAGGCCTCTTATACGGATTGCGCATGGCCATTTCACTCGGCGTCCGTCGCCTGATGGTCTATGGCGATTCAGATTTAGTGGTCAACCAAGTGATGAAGGAGTGGGACGTGAGAAGCCCAGCCATGACTGGATACTGCAGTGCAGTAAGGAAGCTGGAAAAGAAGTTCGAGGGGTTGGAGCTCCATCATATACCCCGACTGAAAAATCAAGCTGCTGATGATCTAGCAAAGATAGGTTCCAAGAGAGGGGCCATTCCGAGTGGTGTGTTCTTGGAGCATATACACACTCCGTCAGTCAAAGAAGACCCTTTCACCGAAGAAGCTCCACAGCCCAGGAGTGCCACAGATCCGACTGAGGTTGAGGTCCCAGCAGTAGTCGACTTGGTCATGGAGGTCTTGGTGGTCATTCCCGACTGGACAGTTCCGTATATCGCGTATATCCTGAGAAAAGAGCTCCCGGAGGATGAGGAAGAGGCTCGACAGATCGTCCGTCGATCTAAAGCCTTTACCGTAATCAAAGGACAGCTATATAGAGAAAGCGCGACTGGAGTTGGTCAGAAGTGCATAACACCAGAAGAAGGTCGAATCATCCTTAATGATATCCACTCGGGAACCTGTGGTCATCATGCGTCCTCTCGGACCATCATGGCCAAAGCATACCGAGCCGGATTTTACTGGCCAAAGGCGAATGAGATGGCAAAGGAAATAGTGGATAAGTGCGAGGGATGTCAGTTCTACTCGAATATGTCGCACAAGCCTGCATCAGCTCTGAAGACCATTCCACTCGTCTGGCCTTTCGCAGTATGGGGGTTGGACATGGTCGGTCCTTTGAGAACAGGGCGAAGTGGCTTCACGCATGTACTGGTGGCAGTCGACAAGTTCACCAAGTGGATTGAGGCTAAACCAATCAAGAACCTTGACGCCGGTGCTGCTATTAGCTTCATCAGGGAACTGATATTCAGATATGGAGTCCCGCACAGCATCATTACGGATAATGGGTCGAACTTTGACTCGGAAGAATTCAGGGATTTCTGCAACTCTCAAGGCACACGAGTCGACTACGCTTCGGTCGCCCATCCGCAGACGAATGGACAAGCAGAGCGAGCCAATGGCCTGATTCTCAAGGGATTGAAACCCCGACTGATGCGTGATCTCAAGTATGCAGCTGGAGCTTGGGTCGACGAACTTCCCTCGGTGCTTTGGGGACTGCGGACCACACCTAATCGGTCGACCGGAAGAACTCCATTCTTCTTGGTCTACGGAGCTGAAGCAGTCTTGCGGAGTGATCTTCTCCACAATGCTCCTCGAGTTGAGATCTACAACGAAGCAGAAGCTGAACAAGCGCGGCAGGACGCAGTCGACCTTTTAGAGGAAGAAAGGGAGATGGCTCTGATCCGATCGACCATCTACCAACAAGATTTGCGTCGTTTCCACGCCAGAAATGTGAGGGGTCGAGCCTTCCAAGAAGGAGATTTAGTCCTCCGAGTGGATCAGAAGAAACCACACAAGCTTGCTCCTCTTGGGAAGGACCCTTCATCGTCACCAAAGTTCTCCACAACGGGGCGTACCGTCTTTACAACGTCGAACATAATATCGACGAGCCCCGAGCTTGGAACGCGGAACTACTCCGCCCATTTTACACTTAAGTTTATCACTCGGATGAGTTGCAATAAAGTACTCCCGTAGTTCATGGATTTCAAAATAATCGTGTCATAGTTCCTCCATAATTTTGTCACTTTTTATTTTTGTCCAATAAAATTTTCCCCTCAGTGGGTGACTTAGCCGCGAATCCGTTTCGCCTAAGTTTGTAAAAATCCTTACCGAGTGGTGAGCCAGACTCCCACTCGGAGGCTTAGCTGCGAATCCGTTTCGCCTAAGATATAAAAATCCTACCGAGTGGTAAGCCAGACTTCCACTCGGAGGCTTAACTGCAGTCCAAGTACTAGCCTAAGTTATAAAAATCCTACCGAGTGGTAAGCCAGACTTCCACTCGGAGGCTTAGCTGCAGTCCAAGTACTCGCCTAAGTTATAAAAATCCTACCGAGTGAAGAGCAAACCTCTCACTCGGGGGCTTAGCTGCAGCTCAGTGCTCGCCTAAGTTATAAAAATCCTACCGAGTGAAGAGCAAACCTCTCACTCGGGGGCTTAGCTGCAGCCCGGTGCTCGCCTAAGTTATAAAAATCCTACCGAGTGGTAAGCTAGACTTCCACTCGGAGGCTTA
>NC_057794.1:218394934-218420371 GCF_018294505.1 Triticum aestivum | reverse complement strand
TAAAAATCTTACCGAGTGAAGAGCAAACCTCTCACTCGGGGGCTTAGCTGCAGCCCAGTGCTCGCCTAAGATATAAAAATCCTATCGAGTGGAGAGCAAACCTCTCACTCGGGGGCTTAGCTGCAGCCCAGTGCTCGCCTAAGATATAAAAATCCTACCGAGTGAAGAGCAAACCTCTCACTCGGGGGCTTAGCTGCAGCCCAGTGCTCGCCTAAGTGGATTATGGAATAAGTCGACTGCAGTGAGCCTCTTGCTTTGAACCTACAAAAGACATTTCAAGCCAAAAGCAATCATATTCAAATATCGAATTCAAGTTCGGAACGATACCTAAAGGAACCGAAAGTGCTCAGGCGCTAAGCCTATTAAGGTTTATCGGTTACAACTCCACTCGGCATACCGAGGCAAATTTAAAACGTCGAGCTTAAAAGAAGTTTTTTACCCCTCCTGTGGAGGGCTGGAAGGTGCAACAAACTCATCAAGATCAATTCCATCTGCGATCCGAGTGGCAGCAGCAATGAAAGTTTCCATAAAGGACCGGAAGTCGTGTTTCTTGGTGTTGGCCACCCGGAGGGCCGCCAGCTTGTCTTCTCGCGCATCTTTGCAGTGGACTCGGGCCAGACACAGAGCAACATCTGCACCGCACCGAGCCAAGGACTTTTTCCACTCCTGCACTCGACCAGGGACTGTGTTCAAGCGAGCCATCAGCGACTCGAGGTCGTGCTGGAGTGTCTCCCCGGGCCAGAGCGTTGAGTCGATGCGAGATGTGGCGACCTTCAGCCTTGCGAGATAGTCCACGACAGCTGCGACACGGGACTCCAGTCGGAAAACATTCATGGCAACTTCGTCGTCCACCGGAGAATTGACGGGGTCAAGGTTTGGTTCCAGCTGGCTAGTCTCTTCTTCAAAGTCTTGACAAAATTCTGCAAGGGCGATCACTGAGTCAAGGCAACGGTCGAATGGAAAAATCACAGTTGAAAATGATTGTTGAGCATAAAGGTTTACCTTCAAGCATAAGGAACAGCTTCTTGGCAAGATCATTCAGGAAGGCCTCCAGATCATTTTTCTTCTCAAGAGCAGCTTTCAGATTGGTATTTTCTTGTTCAAGCTTGGTGACTGAAGCTAACTTCTCGTCGACAAGCTTGATCCTCTTAGCTAGTTCAAGGTCTTTTTTCTGTTGGGCCTCCTTCATCTTACCTGCAAGTTACAGCAAGATCAGATTTTGAAACAAATAAAGGGAAAAAGCAGTCGTCGTGGTCTCACCAAACATACCTTTGGTCTCCTCCTTTGCCTTCGTCAGATTCTCCTGAGCCAGCTTCAAATCCAGCTCGAGCTGAATGTGCTTGTTTTCCAGCTCAGTGTAGCGAGCCGTAAGGTCACAGGATCTCTGGGAAGAATCAATCGATTAAATGTCAAAGATAATTCACTTCCGAGTGGAACAGGAAAAATCATGCGTTTCTAAGACTACAGCCGAATACAAGCATTCGACCGTAGTCTCGGGGACTACACCCAGTGGGTGCACTCAGCGTGCCCCCACTAATCCTGTTGAAGACAGAATCGACCAGTCGACCTCAAAAAAAAACACAACAAGATGTAAGCAGTCGACCACAGTCTCGGGGACTACACCCAGTGGGTGCACTCAGCGTGCCCCCACCGGTTTGCGAAATCCATTCGCCGTAGTCGAATGACGGAGAGACTGAACTTATAAAGCCTAAGGCCGACTGCCAGCAGTCGACCTTAGCCTTGGGGACTACGCCCAGTGGGTGCACTCAGCGTGCCCCCACCGGTTTGCGAAATCCATTCGCCGTAGTCGAATGACGGAGAGACTGAACTTATAAAGCCTAAGGCCGACTGCCAGCAGTCGACCTTAGCCTTGGGGACTACACCCAGTGGGTGCACTCAGCGTGCCCCCACCGGTTTGCGAAATCAATTCGCCATAGTCGAATGACGGAAAGACTGAACTTATAAAGCCTAAGGCCGACTGCCAGCAGTCGACCTTAGCCTTGGGGACTACACCCAGCGGGTGCACTCAGCGTGCCCCCGCTAACACGGAGTTTAAATCGACACACCCAGTGGGTGATTACTATAAATTCTGGAAAGAAAAGTTTTTGATAGCATATCCTAACAGAACAAGTGGTGGTCGACTGACCTGAACATTGCTTTGAAGGGCGGAACTGGCGTCGTAAGCTGCCTGGCTCGCATCCCGGATGGTCTTCAACTGCTCCATCATGATCCCTGCCTGGCGTATCGCCTCCTTCGCGGCGCCAGCTTGGTCCTGTGGGACGTGGTGCGTCGTGAAGAGGGAGGGTTGCAGAGCACTCGTCAGCGGATCTGCGAAGGACACAGTGTGTCGAGTGGTGTTCTCTTCCTCCGCGACCAGGGTCTCAGGCACCGTCACATCCTGGAGCACCCTGCCGGCAGACGCTTTCCTACTCCTTCTGTACTTCAGCGGTTCCTCATCTTCATCATCATCAGGGAGAGTGATAACAACATTGGATGGAGCTACAGAAAAGAATCAGAGTCAGAGATCATGAGTCAGTCGACTAGGAACGGTGTTAAGAGTATAGTACCAGGTTTTGAGGTTGCTGCGTCCTCCATCTCATGGTCGTCAGCCCGGGCTGAGGTCTCAGAAGTAGCAGCACTGCAACTCCAAGGAATCAGTCGACTAACTCCAGCGCCAACCAGAGATAAAGTTCATACAAAACAAGAAGACTTAAGCAGCATGATTACCCTGATATGGTGGGGATGGACACCTTCATCTTCGGCAGGAGCTTGGTCGGCTTTGACGGGGCCGCCCTGGGCTGCTTCGACGCCTTTTCAGTCGGCGCCAGAGAGGTGGTCCGAGGGCGCTTGGTCGACTGTGTGACAGTCGCAACCCCCTTGCCACGTTCAGTCGCATGGTCATGGACAAGCTTCGACCGCCTTCCCGAGCGCGGTGGTGCAACCTCCTCCTCCTCCTCTTCCTCGTCCTCACCATCGTCATCATCATCGTCATCATCGTCATCATCATCATCATCATCCTCAGCGGCGTCCGAGTCCCACTCCTCCTCCTGGCTCTCGCCCCCGCTCGCTTCTCCCTCCTCAGTCGGAGCCTGTGCTCCGTTGGGCATCGAGTACAGCTCAGTGAGGGCCTGATAGACATCAAGACAAAGATCAGTCGACCGATCGGCAGAGAAAACGGAAATAAAAGTGACGAGAATACAATGGGAAGTGGAGCAGACATACCTTGTTTGGATCACTGTGGCAGTCGAGTGGAGGAATCCTTCTGGCTCCGCGAGGGTTATCCTTGTTCCCAGTAACAGCGGCCATCCACCTTTCCAGAGTGGCATCGTCGACTGTTTCTGGATTGACCCGAGTCACATCCTCAGTCCCGCAGTACAACCACATGCAATGGCTCCGGAACTGAAGAGGCTGTATACGACGTCTAAGGAAAACCTCCAGGAGATCCATACCCGTCACTCCCTCCCGAACCAACTGAACTACACGCTCCATCAGCATCTTCACGTCAGCTTTCTCCTCCGGAATCACCTTCAGAGAGGAGGGCTTGTTCACTCGGCCCATGGTGAACTGAGGGAGTCCACTCGACTGCCCCGGCGTCGACTGATCCTGGCAGTAGAACCAGGTCGACAGCCAGCCTCTGACTGACTCGGGAAATGTCATGGCTGGGAAGGTGCTCTTGTTCCTCACCTGGATCCCCAGACCCCCACACATTTGGACAACTCGGGTTTTTTCGTCGCCTGGGCTCGCCTTCTTCACGGTCTGAGAGCGACACGTGAATATGTGCTTGAACAAACCCCAATGCGGTCGACAACCCAGGAAACTCTCACACATGGACACAAACGCGGCAAGATAGGCGATAGAATTCGGGGTGAAGTGGTGGAGTTGCGCTCCAAAAAAGTTCAAGAAATCACGGAAGAAAATGCTCGGCGGCAAAGAAAATCCGCGGTCGACATGGGTAGCCAGAAGCACGCACTCACCCTCTTCCGGCTGGGGCTGCCACTCTTTCCCCGGAAGCCTCGCAGCTCCATGAGGGATCAGGCCCTCGTTGGCCATGTCGAGGAGATCCTTCTCCGTGATGGTCGACTGGATCCAATCTCCCTGGACCCAGCCTTTCGGCAGGCGAGATCTAGACGAAGACCCGCCATGACTGGTGGATCTCCCCTTCGCCTTCTCCGTCGCCGACGCCTTCTTCGCGCGTTCCAACGCTGCCGTCTTCTCCTTGACCATGGCTGCCGGCGGGACGCGCGAGGGGAAGTTGTGCGGAGGCGAGAGCGAGCGCGTTGGGCGGAGACGAAGGGAGCAGAGAGAGAATGCTGAGGCGCTGTTCAAAAAACCCTCGCCGGGCGCATTTATAAGATCCCTTCCGAGTGGATGACAGGTGGGCCCGGTCGATCTAATCATATCCTGAACAGTTACGCGGACGCGATACGTGGCGAAAAAAGCGGCGCGGGGATCGAGGCATCTATGCCGTGTCCCGTCCGAACACCGCGGTCCGCCCCGCTTCGCGCGCTCCTCCAAATTTCGCATCCCGCGGAATCCGCGAACGGCAGATCGGTCTGCCAAACACGGGATTTCCTGCCATCCGTCGCTCGGAAATCGGCGAAGTCCAAAAGATCACTCGACGAAGGAAAAGAATGGATCGAGTCGACTGAAGAAAAGTTGCTCACTTTCAACAAAGAGATTTTTTAGTTCAAAACAACGCACGACCAGTATGCGAAGGCTAATCGGAAACAACATCAACTCCTTCATCACTCAAGCCTCAATCCATTCGGGGGCTAATGATGGAGTCATGTACCTAGGGTAGGGCCACAGACCTGATCTAAGTACCCTGCCCAAGGACACCCTTAGAAGAAATCACCTTCCAGTCGACCTACGAGGGACTCACTCGACTGACTTGAAGGACTCGACCACGAAGACTCACTCGACCACCAGAAGGTCAAGAGGCACTCTGCACTGCAACGGTCTGTAATTAAGTAGACTTTATGATAGTAAAGACACTTTATGTGGGGCGTTACCAGTAACGCCCCGGACTTAATGTACCTTAAACCCTTCATTACGTGGGCTGGCTGGGGTCCTGGCGCACTCTATATAAGCCACCCCCCCACAGGCAGAAGGGTTCGGCACCCTGTAATCCATATACACATAATCCACTCGACCGCCTCCGGGCTCCGAGACGTAGGGCTTTTACTTCCTCCGAGAAGGGCCTGAACTCGTACATCTCTTGTGTTTACAACCTCTCCATAGCTAGAACCTTGCCTCCCCATACCTACCCCCCACTCTACTGTCAGACTTAGATCCACGACACCTAGCTCTAATACCATGTTAGGAAATATGCAACTTGTATTCCCATGAGGCCATAGGCCGATATATATACATGTACAGATGTGAAACATATGCAGGAAACCCCTTATATAACGGGATTAATACAAAGGGGTACATGACTTATAATATAACTCTAACACCTGTGAGTAGAATGGTGAATCCTAACTAATGTTTTCTAGAGTGTTTTAGCTATAAGTGGAAGTATGTGAAGGCTTCCCAAAGCCCTATAAATAGAGGTCCTCACCTCTACTTTATAACCCAGACTATGTACCCACTACCTATAATAGAACTTGTTCTTATCTAAGATCTTGGAGTAGATCTTGTGCTCTAGGAGTTCTGGATTGAACTCTTGCTGCCATATCGGCCTACATTCGGCTTTAAAGCGATATCTAGCGCAGCACGTTGAAGTTGTTCCTTCAACACTTATGCTGTACACATTGTAACAGCGAAGTGGAGTTGCTCCTCCACAACCTTTGTGCTTCAGGTGGTATCAGAGCCTCGTTGATCCATACTAGTTCTTGCTGTCCTCTTCGAGAGCAAGCTGCAGCAAGCAATGGAGCAATTGGAGAAGAGGATGGAGCTGCAGAACAACATATCAAAGAGCTGCATGAAGATCTTAATCGGAGATTTGATCAGCTGGTTGAGATGATAAGAAAGGGTGTTCCCCCTGCTACCAATGAAGGAGATTCATCTAAAGAAGAATAAGATGTTCATCAAAGAAGAAGGAGAGGTAATCTTGGAGCAAGACCGCCACAACAACGTGCTGTTCAACGTGCTTCAAGAAGGCCAATTTATGTTGAAACTTCTGAAGGTGAAGAATATGATGAAGCCCTTGAAGAAGCTAATCTCTATGCATATCAGAGAGTACCCAACCTTACATATGCAAGGGATACACAAAAGGTGAAAGCTGAGATTCCAACTTTTAATGGAAATGTTGATATTGAAGGGTGCCTAGATTGGTTATATGAAGTGGAGACTTTCTTTGAGGCCATGGAGGTTCCGGAAGATCGTAGAGTTTCTTTGGTCGCATACAAGCTGAAAGGAGGAGCCGGTGCATGGTGGCATCGCGTTCAAGAAGAGCGTAGGTTGAGAAGAGAACCTCGTGTGAGAGCTTGGCGGCAAATGAAAAGTCTCTTGAAAAGGAGATTTTTGCCCGCTGATTATGACCAGATCATATTTATCCAATTTCAAAATTGTGCTCAAGGAAATAGGACTGTTTCAGACTACACGGAGGAGTTTCTACGGCTACAAGTGTGGTGCAACCTTGTTGAAACTGAAGATCAACAAGTTGCAAGGTACATCAATGGTGATGCTATGCAAGATCGATTGATGATGCAACAAATCTGGTCCGTTGATCAAGCACAAGCTCTAGCCTTAAAGGCCGAGAGGTTTGTGAGGATGAGAAAGACAACTAAGGCTACATATCCTCCATATCCTCATACCGAAGGCTCATCTAGGAGCCAACCTAATAGAGTGGAAGAAAAGACCACTCCACCAAAGATAAAACAGCCCATCCCAAAGCAAACTAGAGGCAAGGGTAAGGCAAATGAAGGCCCAAATGCTATAAATGTGGTAAAGAGGGACACATATCCAGCGGTTGTCCACTAAGGAAATTTGTTAACACGACTATCCATGATGGTGAAGGCGATGAGGAAGAATACGAATCTGAAGATGTAGACGGACAAGAGGTTTGTCAAGAAGAAGGTGAAGAGGTGGTATGTGTGATCCAGCGTCTCCTATGTTCCGCACCACAACCCGATGACACACAACGTAAGAAAATATTTGAGAGCAAATGCACGGTGAATGGCAGGGTATGCAAACTAGTGATTGATAGTTGCAGTTGTGAGAATCTTATCTCCCAGAAGTTGGTGGACCATTTAAAGCTCGAATCCCATGATCATCTAAATCCCTACACTATTGGATGGATCAAGAAAGGAGTGAATATGAGGATCACCAAACAATGCAACCTGCCACTTTCTTTGGGTAAGCATTATCGCTCAAATGTGTTGTGTGATGTGGTTGACATGGATGCCAGCCATGTTCTTCTTGGGAGACCTTGGCAATTTGATGTGGATACTACACACAAGGGCAAGGAAAATTCTTACTCTTTTCATTTGGAACAAGAGAAAGATCATTATTCTACCAAACAAAACTAATGGTAATATATCTAAGGACGAGGGGAAAAGTATGTTAACTATCTCCCACACCTTTAATGAGTTTATGGAAGACTTGAAGGAGGCAGATTTATGTGCTGCATTTATTATAAAAGGAGAAGAGCACCCGACTGTTGAAATTCCAGCAAAGGTACGTAGATTATTAGTAGAATTTCATAACATACTTGGCGAGCCACAAGGCCTACCACCGACGAGAGGAATTCAACATATAATTGACTTAATTTTGGGAGCAAGTCTTCCTAATCTTCCACACTATCGAATGAGCCCAAAGGAGCATGATATATTGAAGGAGAAAGTGGAGGAATTGCTGCAAAAGGGGCACATTCGAGAAAATATTAGCCCATGTGCTGTACCAGCCCTACTCACGCCAAAAAAAGATGGATCTTGGCGCATGTGTACGGACAGTAGAGCCATTAACAAGATCACCGTAAGGTATAGATTCCCGATTCCCCGTCTGGATGATATGTTGGACCAGCTTAGTGGAGCAAGAGTGTTCAGAAAGCTAGATTTAAGAAGTGGATATCATCAAATCCGTATAAGACCCGGGGATGAATGGAAAACCGCCTTCAAGACAAAGGAAGAGTTGTTTGAATGGCTAGTCATGCCATTTGGACTTTCAAATGCACCAAGTACCTTTATGCACTTAATGAATCAAGTCCTTTGACCCTTCTTATCCCACTTTGTTGTGGTCTATTTCGATGACATCTTGATCTATAGCAAGGATGAGGATGAACACTTTGATCACATTTGGAAGGTGCTAGAAGTACTAAGGGAAAATGAACTCTACGTCAACTTGAAGAAATGTGTTTTCCTGCAAACACAACTTCTTTTCTTAGGATTCGTCATAACATGTGACGACATTCATGTTGATGATTCTAAGGTTGAAGCAATCCGAGAATGGCCAACTCCGAAGACCATTTCTGAGGTAAGAAGTTTTCATGGCCTTGCAACTTTCTATAGGCAATTTGTGAAGAATTTCAGCACTATCATGGCACCAATTACCGAGTGTTTGAAGAAAGGAAAGTTCCAATGGACAGAAGCAGCTGAAGCTAGTTTCAATGAGATTAAACAAAAACTATCACAAGCTCCTGTCTTGGTGCTACCTGATTTCAACAAGACTTTTGAGTTGGAGTGTGATGCAAGTGGAGTAGGCATTGGAGCTGTCCTATCTCAAGAAAGGAAGCCCATTGCTTTCTTTAGTGAGAAGTTAAGTGAAGCTAGGCATAAATGGAGTACCTATCAACAAGAATTATATGCCGTTTTCAGAGCGTTGAAAACTTGGGAAGTCTATTTGCTGTCTAAAGAGTTCATTGTTTATAGCGACCATCAATCCTTGAAGCATTTTAGAAATCAAAAGCATGTTGATCACATCCTAGCAAGATGGGTAGCATATCTGGAGAGGTTTAACTATCTCATCGTGCATAAATCTGGAATAACTAACAGAGTGGCCGATGCTTTGAGTCGTCATGCATGCCTCTTGACTTCTTTTGAAGCTGAACTTCGGGCATGGATCAAATAAAGGAGTTGTATGAGGGTGACGAAGACTTTAGCCATGTTTGGGTAAAGCATGCAAGGGGCCAACCATTAGGTGATGACTATTTGATGCAAGATGGATATCTCTTAAAAAATGATCGTTTGTGCATTCCAAGAGGTTCTCTACGTGACAAGCTGGTTAGAGAGCTCCATTCAAGTGATCTTAGTGGCCATGTTGGATGGGACAAGACTATCGCTAGCCTGGAAGCTCACTACTTTTGGCCACAACTAAAGAGAGATGCTGGAAAGTTTGTTCAGCGATGCCCTATATGTCAAACCTGCAAAGGCCAAGTCCAGAACACAGGGTTATACATGCCTTTGCCTGTTCCTGTCGCTCCATGGGAGGACATCTCTATGGACTTTGTCTTGGGCTTGCCAAGAACAAGACGAGGAAGTGATGCTGTATTTATGGTCGTGGATAGATTCTCTAAGATGGCTCATTTCATCCCATGCCGCAAGACAACGGATGCTCATCATGTGGCAAACCTATTCTTTCGAGAAGTGGTCAGACTTCATGGAGTACCAAGGTCCACCGTCTCAGACTGTGATAGCAAGTTTCTTACTGCATTTTGGCTCACTTTGTGGAAGCAATTCAACACTGAATTGAAATTTTCTAGCACTGCTCATCCACAAACAGATGGACAAACGGAAGTGGTGAACAAGTTTTTGGGTAATCTGATCCGTTGTAGTTGTGGAGAAAGAAAGGGAGAATGGGACTTGGCCATATCTCTTGCAGAGTTATCCTACAATAACTCCAAGCATAGATCCACAGGAAGGAGCCCTTTTTCCATTGTCTACACTAAAGTTCCAACACATGTGGTGGACCTGGTGAAGCTATCATCAAGGGGAAACTCAAAATCAGCATTGTCCTTTGCTGATAATTGCACTGAGTTATTTGAAGAGATTCGTGGTGTTCTGGAAGCACAAAATCAGAAATATAAACAACTTGCTGATTGCAAAAGGAGGCCAAAATCATTTCAAGTTGGTGATAAGGTGATGGTCTACCTCCGAAAAGAAAGGCTGCCTTTAGGTGTTAAGGGGAAGCTTAGGCACCGAAGGTATGGGCCCTTCTCTATCATGAGGAAGATAAATGATAATGCTTATGTGATAGATCTTCCAAGCAACATGGGCATATCCAACACTTTCACCGTTGCGGATTTGACTCTCTACCATCCTGAAGAAGTGCTCTATGAAGATAACTCGAGGGCGAGTTCCAAACAACCAGAGGAGAATGATGAGCAACACTAGATGAAAAAAAATATATCGTGTGTCAGATTTGTTTGGCTACTTCTAGATGCTTCCACTCTAGTGTAGTGTTTCTTTTCTTTTCTTTCTACCCTACCTGCTGTTTCTAGAGTTCTCTAGTTATAAGTAGCTGTGAGTAGAATGGTGAATCCTAAATAATGTTTTTTAGAGTGTTCCAGCTATAAGTAGAAGTATGTTAAGGCTTCTCAAAGCCCTATAAATAGAGGTCCTTAAAGGGCCGGACTCGGAGTCCGAGGGACCTTAAAGGGCCGGACTAGTCGGGAGCCGTGGGACTCCTGAAGCGGTGACACTCTTAAGTGTTCCTTGCGTCGGGCACCACTCTTGATGACCCTTCCATAGGACGTAGGTCGTGCTCCTATGAGGCGGCTGAACCTACTTAAAAAACATCCCTGTGTCACTTTGTCGAGTGTACAACGACCTTCGCTATAGGGCCGAATGCAACCCCACCTACTAATCTCTAACCACGTTGCTCAGAGTGCCTCTAGTGGAAAGTTGATTCTTGAACATCAACAGTGGTAACTTGTAGGATCAGGTTATCGACCAGAGGGGGGGGGAGTGAATGGAAGATTTTAACAATTTCTTTGGAAAGCAAACTTCTCCAAAGAATAACAGCATAAACAAAACTTCGCAAGTACTGAATAGAGGAGTAGCTGAACAAAAACAGTCAATAACTTAGAAGTATGCGAGGCAAAACTAGTAAGCTAGAGACACAAACATGCTAGCTAGAAGAATAACTAAGTAGTACAGGAAAAGAAGTCTAACAAATAGACAAATACACTTCAGCATAGCGAAACAGAGTACAAAGCTAAGCATGAAGTTGGGTAGCGGATAAACAGAAAGTACTTCCAAATGTCTTCGCAACATCACGGATAATGAAGAAAGGGTAGAACTTCGACACAGAGGCAATTACAATCCATTGCTTGGCGAAGACACATAGATGTGTTACCCCCGTTCAAACTGGTGGCACAGTTCCACGTCTGGACTGGAGAGGCTTCACCACAACTCCGAGAACACTAAATCCTTGTCTTATTCTTCCTGAGCTAAGTTCCTTGGAACTCGCCTAATCACTTGAGGTAGATCTTGAGGGGAAGTCTGGACCTTCATAGACTTGTTCTTAGGCGAATACACAATTTGGATGTTCTTGAATAGACGTTTAACCATCTAGAGGATGCACAATCCTCAAGAGTAAAAAACTCAAGTTAGGCCTCGATCAAATTCTTTAGTGATGCTCAATTACTTTATGTTCTTAGGCTTCGGGTTTTCCTCACTTAGGATTATCACTCAAATCTTCAGGAAGATGGGTTGCTCAAACAATCACTTTTTAATTTGCTCACGGAGCAACGAACCACCAATGGTTGAGGCAGGGGGCTATTTATAGCCGAGGGTGGCAACCAAGGGCTGATATGACCGTTGGAGGCACACTCACAATGACGACACGACGAGTGGCTATTGATCGAATTTCAAGTCAGACACACGTGGACGGCTTGCGGGGCAAGACATCCATCTCCTCAACTGGTTTGCGGGGCAAGACATTCAACTCCTCAATGAAGACATTTGGCTCTGATGTCCTGAAGACATCAAGGCTAAATAGCTCGCCTGAAAGGAGATTCCAAAGTCTTCTCAGAAGATATTCAAGAAAACACTTTGTACATTTGAGACTTCTAGATTGATTAAGCAGCTGCTACTTCCTCGATGAATAACAACAATGCAACCCACGCGACATTAGGCGAGCCCTTTAGAACTGCCAAACATGTTTACATGCTAAGGACTTCCTTGTAGACAATATTCCTTGTCTTCGTTTCTCGATTCCTAGTAGACTTGCACTGCCCGCCCTTGTCTCTCCATGACAGCGAGTATCTTGATGTTTCTTCTTGCTGTTGCTCTAGAAAGCGCCACATACAACTGACCGTGACAGAACACCGGATCAGGTAGATACACGCCGATGTTAGGAATAGTTTGCCCTTGTGCCTTGTTGATTGTCATGGCAAAGCTAAGCCTGACTGGGGACTGCTTTCTCTTGAAGCGGAAAGGGAACAACTCATCGTCTGAGGGGCATAGGGGTATCCGAGGCAAGAACACCCTCTTTCCAGCATGTTGTCCTAGCACTATGTCAGCGTCGATAGCGTTTCTTTGGAACCCCCATACCACCAGCCTTGTCCGATTGCATAGTCCGTTTGCTGGGTCAATGTTTCGCAGTAGTATAACTGGACAATTCAGCTTTAGCTTGATAATATGTGGCGGTAGCCCGTTGGAAGTAAGCGAGTTCAAGAACTCAGAGGGGTAGTAGTATGGATCATCCTCCGCGTGGTCAAAGCTGTGATATATCATCTTGACATGGGAAGTGTTCGATCATCCTCATGTTTATCCTATCAACATTCTCGTTCCTAGTCGTCAGTATCGCCCTTGTGGTAATATAAGTAGGATCGGTTTGGTTCTCATCTAGATCATGGTAGACGCGTTCAATCATCATGTCAAGGTCAGTGTCCTTCCCTGTGCAGGGCACACAAATATCCTCTGGAAGTTGTACATTATTTTCTTCATCGGTCTCCTTCGTGCCATTTCCTATGCGCATGAGGAATTCCGCAAACCATGGATCGTTGTCGGCTCTCATGTTACGAACAAGGCGTAGTTGTTGCATACTTTCCCATAGATAGGACATACGCAAGGTCGCGTCAGTTATCTGCGGCCTTGTCCCCTTCCGCACAACTGGAAGCACTTGCCTAAAGTCACCTCCAAACACGACAGTCTTTCCTCCAAAGCATGTCATATCGGCCCATGATATCACGCATGCTATTGTCTAGTGCTTCAACAGCTTGCCGCTTCGTCCCATATTATGAGAGATGTCATCCGAAGTAGCTTGGCCGTGCCACTCTGTTTCGTAAATTTGCATACCGCACCTTCTTCAATGTTAAGGGGGATTTTAAACCTTGAATGAGCAGTCCTGCCTCCAGGCATGATGGAAGCGGCAACACTAGATGTTGCGGTTGCCACAACTATCTTGCTCTTGCTTCGGATTCTCGTGAGCAAATACAAGAAAGTCTTACCTGTGCCTCCTGGGCCGTCGACGAAGAAGATGCCTCCGTTGCCACTATCGACAGGTCCCAAAATCTCATCAAAGGCGGACCTTTTTGCTCTGGGTTGAGGGAGGATGCCAGACAAGTATGCTCATGGTCTACCTCAATCATGGCTTCTTCAATGATTTCTCTAACCTCTCCACCAGAAGTATCATATGACTCGTCGATCTTGGGAAGAGGGAATGATGCTATATCTTTCCCCATTGATTCCAACATGTTCTTGATATCATGCAACACCATTTGCTCTATTGTGTGTGGGTACATCTGTGAACACCGATAGTCATCCGACATCGCCTCCAGGTGCCTATCCCATAACCCATGCACGTCGCTAGGCTCACAGAATACCAAGATTGTCGCGAAATGCCTTCGAAGTGAGGATGGCATCTGGGTTAGCTCAGCTCCGCAAGGCACTCGTCGATTGTGTTGTCGGCCTCGACAAGGCCTCTCATTTCAGCGGCTTCACGAAAGCTTGGGCAAACAAATCCATCCACTGTCCTAAGTTCTTCAAAGGAGGTTGCGCCTACGACATGGTTTAGGAGCACTCGGAGATAGTACCGCTCCCCCTCGGCTGGATGGGCCGACACGACTCTGCCTACCTGGAAACGTTGATTCCTCCTTTTCCGTATCTTTCTACATGCATCCCATACGAATGCCTTTGGGAAATCCCTATACAACAATGCCCGAGCCTCCGGTTATTTCTTGTTTGCCTCAAAATACTCGGTCAACATTGTTCTGGAGGCACCATGCCGAGTAACGACATCACTCAGATCCTCTCTTGCATTGAATGAGATCATATGCATGTTCGGGAGGTGAAGTTGCAATTGTCTCACAGATGAGAAGATCCCACTAAGGTTAAAGTTGTAGATCCTCCACAACGCTTCTGGCGGTGTTAGCCACCTTGCATCCCTATACTGCTTGATCTCGTCGATGTTGCCATTGCTATCAACATCCCTATATTGCTATCAGCCTCGTCAAGGGAAACTCAAATAGGTACTTCACCGCCTTGATACTCGAGCACACATCGACATTGATGTGACAGTTGTACCTCCTAAGAAGGTAAGGGTTGTACACAACCCACCTATTATCCAGCGTCCGCCCTCGAACCTGTGCTCGACGACCATCATTGCGTCTTCGATACATAGGATATGCATCCTTTCCTTGGACGGTTGTTTGAGTTAAAAGGACGTGGATATCAATTCTTACAACCCCCATCTTGCATGCACACATTCTTGGGATTGAGGACACCACATGGCCCAAGCATCATGCCCGTCTTGCATGCACACATTCTTGGGATTGAGGACACCACATGGCCCATGCATCATGTGTTTAACGACCATCGCATAAAGCTCTGGATACTTATGCTTGTCCGGGAGCTCAGCTGAGATGAGACGGTCGTACTGTTCTAGAACTATAAGCTTGTACCCAGACTCCATGATAAGGAGGAAGTGAGCATGCGGAAGCCCCCTCTTCTGGAATTCAACAACATAGACATATGCAATCACTTTACCAAGGATGTGCTTCTTAAATAGTTGCTTCTTCAAATCTGCTAGCTTCGCTCGAAAGACCTGAACGATGAGATCAGGACGATCTTGAGGCGTCTATCCAGGTTCAAGCTCACATGTTATCTCTTCGCAGTTGGGGTCGCGCGTCATCGTTAGGAAGATGTCGGGCTTCCCGTACTTCTGAACCAGGGCCATTGCATCCATGAACCGTCGCTTCATGCCTTGCTTTCCCCCGATGAATTTTGCCGGGAGTACCGTCCTTTTGCCTACCGCATCAGCACGACTTTCGCCAGCATTTATGCTATCAACAACTCCCTTGTAAAGATCGACACGTATCTCCTTCTGGTGACCCCGGATGCAGTCAAGCCTTGCACCCTCAATCTTCATGTACATGTCAACCACAAATTACTGGAAAAGACGCTTGCCGTATAATATGGGATTGAATATCCCACGATGCATCTGGATTTTGTAACAGTAGTAGTCTCGAACGGAGACACACAACCGAGTATTGATATCTATTGAAATGTAAAGATGAAAAAAATGTTAAGCGGTGCAATTCTTAGTAAGAGGGGTAATAGTTAAGAAGGCTAACCTGGGCCCTCATTTTCATTATCATGGGGCCGAAGCACCTCATCCAAGGACACACTGACCTTTGGGATTTGGGCATGCCAACCGAGCCCCCCCCCCTTCCGCGGGAAAAAGGGAGGGTACAACACGACAAGGGGTCATAGCATCCATAATATGGCTTTATACCATACTTTCACATTGTTGTTCCCATAGAGGACAATACTGCGGTTAAACTTTTTGATAAGATCATTTCCCTCAATCCAAACGACAGCTACCTTTGAAGACAACGGCACATTATATGTCTGTTGGTCCATCCTTGGGTCGGTGTTTACAGAGATATGATACTCCTCCATGTCCTCAGCTTGGCCCAAACTCCTAAAAGTTTGCGAGTAGGGGTTGTCCCTAAGAATGTCAACCAGCCTTCTAATGACCACCTGGTCAAGTCTAGGAGTGTCGAAACTGATGCTGCAAGCCCGGATCGTCATTGTAAAAGTACAATTGCAAATGGCCCACATGATTCGCTAGGGCCAAATGAATGTATGTTGTGATAAATCTGTCCGTGTGCCTGAAACGTGTACACTCCCGACCTCATATTGCTTTATTTGTTATCAAGGCTTACACCAAGGGTGGTGAAGGAAAAGTGTCCATTGAAGAACCTAATGTTGTCGCGAAAATGCCTCGCGTCGCCATCTGAGCTTGACCACAGCCTCCGGAGTTCTAAGGGAGGTTCCTCATGTGTCAACCTGATTTGCCCACCACGACAACAAAATGACTTTGGCTCGTACTTGAACCTCTTTGCTCCACAGTGTTTACAATCTGCCATGGGCTTCAACACGTGTGTGCTATCAGGGATATTTGAGCAGACATGTTCATAAGGATCGGGGACATTAGAACTGAGGATAGAGGCATCTGCTAGCTCAGCTGGTTCTAAGACCTCACCAATGTCCCCACCTGTTTTGTATTTTAATTCAAGCAATTTAATTTATATGAAAACATATAATTAATATAACAGAATTTGCTCATTACTATCTTAACATCATCAAAATGTACCTTCACCAGCAAACATATAGTGCTCCTCGTCCATGTCCTCTTCGGGGATTGTTCCTGTCGGTGTACTAGAGTAGGGGTACCCTAGTACCCCGAACTTGTGCACGGGCAGTCGCAGCACCCCGCGGCAAGGCTTGCCGGGTGACCGCCAAGACCCTCCGTGCTTCCCTTGAAGACCATTCAAGAACAAAGTACTCAAACCAAGGTCCCGACAAGAGGAGCTTGCCGGGAGGGCCAACCAAGGCCCCGGCAAGAGGAGCTTGCCGGGAAGGACTACCAAGGCCCTGGCAAGAGGATCTTGCCGGGAAGAGACAAGACCCCGGCAAGAGGAGCTTGCCGGAAGGCTACTCAAGGCATACCAAGAAAGCTTGCTGCGACGCGCCCTGCGTCCCGGCAAGATCCGGCGAGCGACAAGCTTCCGGACGCGACAAGACGACGGCCGCGGCAAGGAGCTTGCCGCGGGAAACCCCCACTTCGTGCCCGCGCTCCAGCACACCTGCTAACGTGTCGCTCTGGGACTCTCCCAAGCACACGTGGCAGGAGGCCGTGCAGCTAGGGGTACGTGGTGGCAAGCGGAGATGAAGAGAAGCCCATCGTGGCAAGCGGTGGCGCTCCTAACGGTCACCTTTTGCACTGTTTGGGAGACTCAGACAGGCATTTAATGCCTTTGTCCCATGCCGTCAGAGTTAGGTAGGGCGCACTGTATCCACAGTAGCGGTAGCTGCACCTACCGCATCCTTTTCCATTTTTACCCTTCTAGTCTACGTTGCCACCTGTCGGTGACCCCTTGAAAGTATAAAAGGAGGCCCAAGCGCAACGTAGAGGGGGTTCGGCCAGTTCGGCTCATTGGAGACACCAGAAACACTCCCACGCTCAGTCTGGTAGCGTCGATCGCTCCTGAGCAAAGGTTCAATACACACAAACAAGCAGCAGTAGGGTTTTACGCATCCGTGCGGCCCGAAGCTGGGTAAAATCCCCCGCGTGCACTGCCTCGATCCGCTCTTTGTGCGCTCTCCGCCTCCCACCGAACCGAAAGGGGCCCGATCCCCATAGGTGTTCGTGGATCAGTTCCCCCGACGGTTCCTTCATGCATAACATCTTCGAGGAAGTTATCAAGATCATCTACAATTCGTTTGTGCAAGTAAATAACTAAACACATTTTTAGACCGAAAACATGAATAACTTGTGATATTATACCATCAGTTCTGATGGTGAATGCCGGCATGCTCAATGTTGGGTTGGTTTCTGATGAAGAATTCAACTCAGGCCTGGCTTTGCCATCCATGAGTTCGCCGGTGAGGGTTTCCACCAAACCTGCATGTGGGTGGGCAAGTAAATAACAGAACAATCTTTTAGAAGAAAAGCGTGAACACAGGTGTGAGTTTTACTACCGTTTCCAATGGTGGACGCTGGTGTGCTCATTAATGAAATGGCTGGCGGTGAAGCACCAGGCTCAAGGATGGTGTCCATATCCATGATATCCTTATGGAGCATTTCTCGAGCATCTGTATTTGGGTGAGCAAGTAAATATGATAGAATAAATCTTTGAATAGAAGAAAGTTAATACAGATTGGAACTTTAGTACCATCTCCAACAGTTGATGCCGGTGTGCTCAATGATGGGTTTCTTGACGATGAAGCACCTAGCTCGGGGCATCGCATTGCGATGGATTCAGCACATATCGTGTCTCGCCCAACAATATAGTTTGCCTTGCGCCGATCTAGCAATGATTGCCTCTGCTCAGGTGGTAAACTCTGCCGCCGTGCTCTTCGACGTGCATTCTTTTCTTGTCTTTCTTCATGTGTTAAACTTTGCATGCGACTTCTTCGGCGAGCATTGACCTCTTCCCTAGCCTCTGGCGTTAAACTTTGCCTGCGGGCTCTATGACGGTCCTGTCTGGCTGTTCTTTGCTCTGCTGTAAGGCTAGCATAGCGAGCAGAATCATAGGAGCGCTTTTTCCCTAAAATAATCCCAGGAAAATAGTTTTCATAATCAGCGTACTTGTGCAAATATACTGATATATTGACATATAAAAACGTCATGTAGTTAGAGAACAATACCCTTTGAGCTTTCTCCTTGTTCCAACACACGAACTAATGTTGTACTGAAGGCAGGAAATGTTGTAGCTAATTGGTTAAGTACAGGTTCTTCGTCCGAGGAGAAATCACTTAAGTTTCCCGTGTTCAATGGCTCCCTTAGGGCATGTCCAATGCCTGGGTGCTTGGACGGGCGCTTAAGGAAATTAAGAAAAGGATAACGCGTAGCAGCGGCCGTTAGCGTCCGGTCCTCCAACGCCAGCGACAGGGTAGAGATGCTTATACGGCACATGCTTGAGTCCTGGCGCGGAAGAGAAAAAGGCTAGCGCCCGGTGGCTGTTTTTGTGCCGATGCTTGACAATTTCCTGGGATCGAACGGGATTTTGCTCAAACGGCTGGGAATCAAATCCTAGCACCTGTCCTTAGTGCCCCCATTGTAGATGCCCTTATGGACAAACCTGTTGAACTATGGCGCACAGCGCCGAGACACAATTTCTTTGCTTTATCATGTTCAACCAGCACTGCTGCAATTATTCCAAAGTGAACTATGTAAGCTATCTTATTATTCAAGAATTATGATAATACATAATTTGAAGGGCTGAGATAAGGACCTTGCTTTGCTTTAGCAGTGGAACCACTTGGACGGCAAGACATTGCCCAAATAAGCCTTTACTTTAAAAGTAGTTACCGACGATTCCCTGGAGAAATGAAATACTGAGCAGTGTTGAGTTTTCACTTTAAGAATACATTCATATGAAGCTGTACTTTTATAATATTGATGGAATTGGATCTGGTACATGATCTAAGTATCAAACCGTCAAATATCCAACCATGGTTTCTTCACGTTTTTAGGAACAGATCACGTCTCCAATTTGAGCATATCCTTCGTTTCTTTCTATCTAACCTAATTAGCTGTATATGAACCTTTTGTACAGTCTGACACAGATTTTCAGTCACCTAAAAGTTCCTTTTGCACTCATTAACCTAATGCTGTATACTATATCATGATTATATTTGGCAATCTCTTCACCTAGAACAAATAGTATCTCAAGCGGAATGAATTTCTTGTATTCAAATCTGATCTGAATTGCCCATCTTATTTTTATTATGTCTGTACACACGGACTTGTAAGTCTAATCTGAATTGCAAGGAGTAATCGTTTGAGTAAGCACTAAGAAGTACACATTGCTCATGTTCAGAGATGAATCATATTTTCTAGAACACATAGAAGACAGAGAAAGTTTCAAGCAGAAAGACATGAACGTGCGTGAAGTACAAGCATCATGAAAGAAATTTACAATCCACAGTTATGTCTCGTGCATACATTCAACAACAGTAAACTACAGTTCATAAAACTACAAACCAACTGACTCGTGTCTCAATCTGGAGCTATGGTGTGTACCTCTTGGAGACCCAGAAAACGTGAATAGATCAATAGAACCGAAGAGCCAGCGACGTGCTCGGATGGAAAATCACAGGCAGCGCAGAGCGGGATGGATGGTCCAGATGTTGGTCGACGTGGTGGCACTGAGCTTTTGATTCCGGCGACAGCGGGCAGGCGTGCCGTCAGGCTGCGCGGCCTCCATGCAGTCCCAGGATGGCGAGCGAGAACACAAGCAGGGGGTGCGGCTTCCGCGTACCCATGAGGCCACGACGGGGATCGAGTGGCACCGGCAGCGAGAGTGGCCGGGCGAAAGCGGCCGAGCAGGGCGACGAACAGGGTGTGGAGGAAAGAAAGAGGAAAGGCGAAGATGGAGGAGCAACAGGGAGTGGGCCAGTGTACATAGTGATTTGAAATTTGAACTGGGATTGCCTATACTGGTGGACGGGGGGAGAAAGATTGGTGGAGATTGGCGGCGACGAGATGCGGGATTGGTGGAGATTGGCGGCGGCGAGGCACAACATTGGTGGAAGCCATGGGCAGGTGGTAGAAGTGGTGGAGGCGAGAAGGGTCTCGATAGGGATGACTTCTTTTTTTATTAGGAAATTTTAACGATAAGGCAAGATGCACGAGAAGGATCGTGGGGAAGGAATCGATTGCCTGGCGTTTTGTCTCTTAAGCTTTGTCAGTTGGATGGTCCACTTCAGGGTAGAGGGGCATGTCCCATGTGACATTGGTCGTGAACGAACGACCACCAACTCAAAACTTTAGAAGTAGGAAAGATAACTCTTGGTTAAACCAAATCCTCAGGGACTTTCACCTGTGTAAACTCGCAAACACATTAGTCCCTTAACTGTTTTGTCATTTAATCATTCAAAACCCTCAGGAGGTACTATAGGCACTTATCATCGCCCCGTTTTGGACGATTTGATGGCAATCACAGTTAAAGCTTCAACAAAAGATAGCAGTTGAAATGAGTGAGGAACTCCCCTATATGTTGGAATCTGAGGGAGTGCATTGTGTAGAGATATAGTAAGAACAATATGACAATGCACAACTAGACATACCTTCTATGTCGGTATTCTCTGCAACAAGGATTGGCTTTTTAGTTGCACTTGAAAAATTTAGAGCACAACAATCGATGAGAGATATCAATGGAAGTGAAGTAATGGTATGCAAATGCTCTCTGCTCAGTTTTTTTCATATATCCAGATTTGGGACCGGGATTCATATTCTCCAACGAGATAGTTTACCAAACATAATGGTTGCGCAATCTAACATGTTTGCTTTTTTGGTTGACTCATTTCTGCACTCTCCATGCTAACATGAATGAAGCATATGGAGAGCTGCGGCTTCCACACGCTGAATTTTCTTTTCTTAAGGACCATTTTCCAAGAACATTTCTAACATCGGAAACTTGAAAAGCCAGGTGTCGCCTATATTTCATCACAGTTGTTTCACTTATTTGAGTTATCTTGAAAATTGAAGTTTATTGTTGTTACCTCTTCAGCTGTATCATCTGTGCTAACTTCAGTTGTAACAACTGTAGTGCTAACATGCCATTTCAGCTTGGATATAAATTCCTGCTTGAACATTGTAATTAGACTGGCTGTTTTGATGATTCTGTGTCTTCCGTTGTCGGTTAGTCAGATTGTTATTAAACTGATAATCCAGGCATATCAACTCTGTTTGGACATGAGCGAACTACTGTGGCATCTAGTTGAGACATTATCTTTGCCATTTTGTTTAAAGCTACAGAGAGGAGACTGACTTTACATTAGATATTCAACATAATTACCTATACCAATGCGATCACCTCTATTTCCATAGGTATTCTGTTTGAATGGAATGTACATCACTCCTGAATGCAGTTGCAATTTATAGTTGGGAAACAGGGAGAATTATCTTTTAAGAACATGAGTTCTGTGAGACAAAACTGAAATCATGGAATAATTAGTGATGTTGACAGAATATGAGTAACATCACTGTAATGATGTATCACCTCTGTTCTGAATTATAAGACGTTTTGAATATTTCAATATGAACTACTCCCTCCGTTCCTAAATATAAGTCTTTTTAGAGATTCCAATGTGGACTACATATGGAGCAACATGAGTGAATCTATACTCTGAAATATGTCTATATACATCCGTATGTAATCCCTATTGAAATCTCTAAAAAGACTTATATTTAGGAACGGAGGGAATACATACGGACTGAAATGAGCTAACAAACACACCAAAACGTGTCTATACATCTGATTCAGAAAAAAAGTTAGAACATCTTATAATTTGGAACGGAGGGAGTAGTAACATATTCACATTTCGATTTCTTTAAATCGATTGGGCGGAAGAGAGGTGATAAGAAGTCCAGAAACAGAGAGAAATTTATTGTCTAGTAAAGAGAGCTAAATTTGCTTGCTAGGTAGCCACATTTTCATAGACTTCAGAAAGTCAAGAGTGACTTCTATATGGCAACCATATTTTTGCTAGTTGTCATTGTTCTGAAAGATGGCTGGCTAAGCGGCGCTGAGCCTGTTACCGTTGTTCACTGCTAATCGGCGAGTCAAAGCGAGGTAGAGCATGGTGATGCGATGGGGAACTTGTCAGCGGCTGAGGGGTGTCCTCTCCCACTGGATTGAGGCTGTCCGCCATGAATCTAGCTCCCCGTAATCGACCACGATTTCTCCTGCCACTTGAGAGGGTACCGGTGGGAAGGACGAGCTTGATGCTCTGGTAGGTTGAAGAAGTGCCTGTGGGGATCTCCGCGGAGTCACTGAAGGAGCATCTGTGGGTCTCAGCCTCTCCTACCCTGTTTTATTTCCTTGCCGGAGTTGTTTTTAATGGCTGCTAGGGTTGGGGGACTTGGCCATTTTAGGCCTTGGCTAGTACAATGAGCCAGATAAGGTAGCTACTTTCACTTTCCTCCTTTCATCTGTTCTTTATCGCAGCCTGAGTTTTCTCTGTTCCTTTTCCTGTATCTCAATTCTTGATAGCAAGGCGTGCACCTGCTTAGTTCCTGCTATTGAGCCTTCCTTTTTTTTTTGGAACAACCTAGTGGACTTGAACACTGCCAGAAATATAACTCTTTTGCCTGTCCTGACTAATGTAGCTGCTTGCACTAGTAACCATCACCCTTATTGGTTCATCCAAAAATGATACTTAGGAAATATTACGAATCATCCCTTTACATGAAATAATATTGCTAGTGCTTATGATTGGCTTCCCTATTTCTATTCCATTCTACCATTGAAGTTGTCATACCCATTATCTAAAAACCTTGCACATGTGCAATGTTGGCCACTATTTTCTCTTACCTATTGTAACAAGTTCATTATGTTGGATCTTCAAATTAAATTTTTTAACTCTCAACATGGAATTTTTAATTCTGTGTTTTTCATGTCACACATTGATCTAGCTGTATATGAACTGGCTGTACTCAGTTTTAGGAATCAGACAATTTTGAAGACTCTAAATGTTACAGTCTTTTTCTGTAGATAGATGTAAGAGCATCTCCAGCCGTTCGCCCCCCCAGGAGGCATAAAAATCGCCCCCTGGGGCGAGCTGGACAATCGGCGCTGGGGGCGGTTGGGCGTCCAGTCGTCGCCCCCAGGTCACCCCCAGGCGCCGAGATTGGCCCAGTTTTCGGCCCACTTTCGGCGAATAAAGGCCCCATATGGGCGAGAATCGGCCCATATTCGGTGTGGTTCGTTGTGGCTCGGCGTTCAATTATGAACACAATTTTTTTATCACATAGTTCATCACAAAAAATCAAATAGTTCAACAAAATAGTGCAACAACAAATAGTTCAATACAAATTATATAGTTCAACGAATAAAAATTCATATTTCATCACACGTCGAGCCCGGCGTCGCCCTTGAGCCTCCATAGGTGCTCCACCAGATCCTGCTGCAGTTGATGATGCACCTGCGGGTCTCAGATCTCCTGACGCATACTGAGGTAGGCAGTCCAGGTTGTCGGTAGCTGGTGATCAACTTTGGCTAGAGGACCCTGCCTGTAGTATGGTTCAGTGTCAAACACTGGCTCTTCCTGCTCGCTCTCGATGGTCATGTTGTGCAAGATGACACAGCAAGTCATAATCTCCCACATTTGATCTTTCGACCAGGTCTGAGCAGGATAGCGGACAACAACAAATCGAGATTGGAGCACACCAAAAGCCCGCTCGACATCCTTCCTGCAAGCCTCCTGCACCTTGGCAAAGTGGGACTTCTTGCCTCCTGGCACAGCGTTTGAGATAGTCTTCACAAATGTAGACCATCTCGGATAGATGCCATCAGCTAGGTAGTGCCCATTGTTGTAGTGCCGCCCATTGACCTCGAAGTTCACCGGAGGAGAATGACATTCAACAAGCTTGGCAAAGACAGGGGAGCACTGCAACACGTTGATGTCATTGTGAGTTCCTGGCATACCAAAGGAGTGCCAAATCCAGAGGTCCTGTGCGCCCACCGCCTCAAGTACCACACTGCAACCGCCTTTGGCGCCTTTGTACATCCCCTGCCAAGCAAATGGGCAGTTCTTCCATTTCCAATGCATGCAGTCGATGCTTCCAAGCATCCCAGGAAATCCTCTTGCTGCATTCTGTGCTAGGATCCGAGCAATGTCTTCCGCATTGGGTGTTCTCAAGTATTGCGGTCCAAACACTGCCACCACTGCCCGATAGAATTTGTAGAAACACTCAATGCTGGTGGACTCGGCCATGCGCCCATAGTCGTCGAGTGAATCACCGGGAGCTCCGTATGCAAGCATCCTCATCGCCGTCGTGCACTTCTGGATCGAGGTGAATCCAAGTTTGCCGATGCAATCCTTCTTGCACTTGAAGTAGCTGTCGAACTCCCGGATGGAATTCACAATCCTGAAGAATAGCTTTCGGCTCATCCGATAACGGCGCCGAAATGTTTTGTCGCCGTGAAGTGGAGCATCGGCGAAGTAGTCGGAGTAGAGCATGCAGTAGCCTTTGAGACAATGCTGGTTCTTTGCTTTCACCCGCCCCGGCGCCGAGCCACCTCGCCACGGCTTTTCATTGCTCGCCAGCAGCTGGGCGAGGGTGGCGAGCACCATGAGATGCTCTTCTTCCTGGACGTCGGCCTCGGCTTCCTCCTCCAGCAGCGCGGCGAGCACTTCCTCGTCATCCGAGTCCATCGCCGAGGCAGGCAAATCGCCGAACACCTTGCGCCCGGTGGGCGTGTACCCCGCCGCTAAACTGCCCCTCCGCGGCCGGAAACGGCAGCCGGAATCGCCCAGCTGCTGGTGGAGGGGCTGCCTCGGCGAATCTCTGCTATTTTTTCGGTGGGGATTGGCTATCTAGCGGTGAAGGGCGGCGGGCGGCGCCGGGATACAGCTAGTGGCGGCCGAGGGTGCGGGGGGTGGGAGGCGAGTCGGGGAAGAAAACTTGACTTCGCCTGACGGTGTGGCCCAGCTGCGCTTTTCCCTTGCGCCGGAGCCCCCGATCGCCCCCCAGTGCTCCGGGTTCGGCCTGTGACCGCCGGGCCAAAAAACGGGCCGAACCGGCACTTTTCGG